>NW_026971645.1:24145-94857 GCF_963678635.1 Symsagittifera roscoffensis | reverse complement strand
CCTGGTCCTGAGATGAGCTTTTCAGCAAAATGGAAGGCTTACGCTTAAGACTAAAACAATTTATCCACGAGGGAGAGAACCAACATACAGCTCATCGCGGCGATAACCGCTACTGAGCCCATGCTTAAGAACTACATGCAATTTTTTTGGTTATTTTTCTGCGCTGGGTAACGCTGCCTCATCCTCAAGCAGCGCGCAAGGATCATGATGGGCCTCGAACATCCGACTTTTCGACTGAGAGGCGGTGACACGTAAACACTTCACAACCGCTCCCTTTTTTAGCGGTTGTTGTAATATTTTTTATTCAAGCAGCAGCTGTTATTCATTTTTTGTGGTATCGCGGCTATTTTCAGTTTATCGCGGCGAAGCGCTGTTGAGCCTCTGCTTGAGAACTACATGCAATTTTTTTGGTTATTTTAGGGGCTAGGTAATTTTGACTCACCCTCAAGCAACGAGAATGGATCATGGTAGGTCTCTTTATGTTTGATTAGAAGTGATTATAAAACCCTTAAATACATCATAAATCTGGAAGCGTAATACTGGAATGTTAGATACTGTCATCAAAAGTTTTCGAAATCCAAATATGATTTTAAATAAGAAAAACATTTGGAAACACACAAAAAAAACAGAAAATTAGAAATTGAGTTCGAAAAAGCTTATGCTTAGATCTAAAATTAAGACCATTAAGGCACGCAGGAAAGAGACCAACATACTAGCTGTACAGCGTAACGCGACGAACCTGTGTTTAACAGTTTTGTGCAACTTTTATTGGTTAATTTTCCGGGCTTGGTAATTTTCCTCACCATCAAACAACGAGCACGGATCATGATGGTCCTCGAACATTCCACCATTCGGCTGAGAGTCGGAGAAACGTGAGCACTTCACCACCGCTCCCTTATTTAGTGGTTGTTGTAATGGTTCTTATTCAAGCAGCAGCTGTTGTTCAATTTCTGTGGTATCGCGGCTATTTTCAGTTTATCGCGGCGAAGCGCTGTTGAACCTTTGCTTGAGAACTACATGCAATTTTTTTGGTTATTTTAGGGGCTAGGTAATTTTGCCTCACCCTCAAGCAACGAGAATGGATCATGATGGGTCTCTATTATTTAACTTTCTGGTTGAGAGGCGGAGAAGTCACCACTTCACCAACGCTCCCCTTTGTAATGGTTGTTGTAACGGTTCTTATCCAAGCAGTGGTTGTTTTTCATTGTCAGTGGTATCATAATAACACCCTTCAAGTTGTGATGCAATCTTTTCTTTTCCCCGGTATCAAGCAGCATAATTAAAAATGGAAAAATTTATCAATTCTTTGCAAAACTTTGCAATTAAAATCCGTTTTATAATCAATTAGGTCAATTTGATTCGTCAGATAAATGAATCATCTGTAACGGCTATATATTGCTTTAAAATCCAACCAATTCTTTCTCCTCAGAAATCGATTTTTGTCTCTGTATAATTGATTAGACGTGATTATAAAAAAAACTTAAATGTATAATACCTTTGAGAAAGTGACCTTGAAAGGTTACATACTGTCATTAACACTTTTGAAAATCCAAACAATATTTTGAAGGAGACAAAAAACTGTGGAAAAAAGAAAATGTGTTTGACAAATCAAATGCTTAAGCCTAAGCAAAAGACCATTTATCCACGAGGGAAAGGACCAACATACTAGCTGTACAGCTTATCGCGGCGAAGCGTTGTTGAGCCTTTGCTTATGAACTACATGCAATTTTTTTTGGTTATTTTTCCGGGCTTCGTAATGTTGCCTCACCCTCAAACAATGAGCACAGATCATGATGGGCCTCGAACATAGAACCATTCGAATGAGAGTCGGAGAAACGTAAGCACTTCACCACCGCTCCCTTTTTTGACGGTTGTTGTAACGGTTGTTATTCAAGTACGGGTTGATGTTCATTGTCAGTGGTATCATAATAACACACTTTAAGTTGTGTTGCAATCTTTATTTTTCACCAGCATCGAGAAGCATAAATAAAAAATGGAAAAAAAATTATAAACCCTTTGCAAAACCTTGCAATTAAAATCAGTTGTAATATCAATTGCAGCAATTTTATTTGTGAGAAAAATAAATAATCTTTAACGGCTATATATTGCTTTATTTTTCAACCATTTTTCTCCAAATTAACACAATTTTTTTCGTAGAAACTTATTTTTTTTCTCCTCGCAAAATCAGTTTTTGTCTCTGTATATTTGATTAGAAGTTATTAGAAAACACTCAAATACATCATAAACCTGAAAGCGTAATTTTAGAAGGTTCAATACTTCGGCACTTCACCACCGCTCTCTTTTTTGACGGATGTTGTAACGGTTGTTATTCAAGTACGGGTTGATGTTCGTTGTCAGTGGTATCATAATAACACACTTTAAGTTGTGTTGCAATCTTTATTTTTCACCAGCAGCGAGGAGCATGAATAAAAAATGGAAAAAAAAATTATAAACCCTTTGCAAAACCTTGCAATTAAAATCAGTTTTAATATCAATTGCAGCAATTTTAATTGTGAGAAAAATAAATAATCTTTAACGGCTATATATTGCTTTATTTTTCAACCATTTTTTCTCCAAATTAACACAATTTTCTTCGTAGAAACTTATTTTTTTTTCTCCTCGCAAAATCAGTTTTTGTCTCTGTATATTTGATTAGAAGTTATTAGAAAACACTCAAATACATCATAAACCTGAAAGCGTAATTTTAGAAGGTTCAATACTTCGGCACTTCACCACCGCTCTCTTTTTTGACGGATGTTGTAACGGTTGTTATTCAAGTACGGGTTGATGTTCGTTGTCAGTGGTATCATAATAACACACTTTAAGTTGTGTTGCAATCTTTATTTTTCACCAGCAGCGAGGAGCATGAATAAAAAATGGAAAAAAATTAAAAATCCTTTGCAAAACCTTGCAATTAAAATCAATTGTAATATCAATTGAAGCAATTTTAATTGTGAGAAAAATAAATAATCTTTAACGGCTATATATTGCTTTATTTTTCAACCATTTTTTCTCCAAATTAACACAATTTTCTTCGTAGAAACTTATTTTTTTTTCTCCTCACAAAATCAATTTTTGTCTCCGTATATTTGATTAGAAGTTAATATAAAATACTCAAATACATCATAATTTTGCGTAATTTTAGAAGGTTCGATACTGTCATCAAATGTTTTTGAAATCCAAATATGATTTAAAATAAGAAAAAACATGTGGAAACACAAAAAAAACAGAAAATCAGAAATTGAGTTCAACAAATCTAATGCTTACACCTAAAGTGAAGACCATTAAGGCACTCAGGAAAGAGACCAACATACTAGATGTACAGCTTATCGCGGCGAACCTGTGTTTAATAGCTTCATGCAACTTTTATTGGTCATTTTTCCGGGCTTGGTAATGTTGCCTCATCATCAAACAACGAGCACGGATCATGATGACCACCGCTCGTTTTTTTAAGGTTGTTGTAACGGTTGTTATCCAAGCACGGGTTATTGTTCATTGTCTGTGGTATGATAATAACAATCTTTAAGTTGTGATGCAATCTTTATTTTCACCAGCATCGAGTAGCATTAAAAAAAATGGAAAAAAAGTTAAAAATCCTTTGCAAAACCTTGCAATTAAAATCAGTTGTAATATCAATTGAAGCTATTTTATTTGTGCGAAAACTAAATAATCTTTAACGGCTATATATTGCTATATTTTTCAACCATTTTTTCTCCGAATTAACACAATTTTCTTCGTAGAAACTTATTTTTTTTCTCCTCACAAAATCAATTTCTGTCTCTGTATAATTGATTAGAAGTGATTATGAAACACTTAATAATATCATAAACCTGAAAGCGTAATTTTGGAATGTTAGATACTGTCATCAAAAGTTTTTGAAATCCAAATTTGATTTTAAATAAGAAAAAAACATGTGGAAACACACACAAAAAACAGAAAATCAGAAATTGAGTTCGACAAATCTAAAGCTTAGACCTAAAAATAAAACCATTAAGGCACGCAGTTAAGAGACCAACATACTAGTTGTACGGCTTGTTGCGGCGAACCTGTGTTTGACAACTTTATGCAACTTTTATTGGTTATTTTTCCGGGCTTGGTAATGTTGCCTCACCATCAAACAACGAGCACGGATCATGATGACCACCGCTCCTTTTTTTACGGTTGTTGTAACGGTTGTTATCCAATCACTGGTTGTTGTTCATTGTCAGTGGTATCATAATAACAATCTTTAAGTTGTGATGCAATCTTTATTTTCACCAGCATCGAGTAGCATAAGTAACAAATGGAAAAAAAATTATAAACTCTTTGCAAAACATTGCAGTTAAAATCAGTTGTACAATCAATTGAGGCAATTTTAATTGTGAGAAAAACAAATAATCTTTAAGGGCTACATATTGCTTCATTCTCCAACCATTTTTTCTCCAAATATACACAATTTTATTCGTAGAAAACTTATTTTTTTCTCCTCAGAAAATCAGTTTTTGTCTCTGTTAATTTGACTCGAAGTGATTATAAAACACCTAATTACATCATAAACCTAGAAGCAAAATTTAAGAATGTTAGATACTGTCATCAAATGTTTTTGAAAACCAAATATGATTTAAAATAAGAAAAAACATGTGGAAACACACAAAAAAAAACAGAAAATTAGAAATTGAGTTTGACAAATCTAATGCTTAGACCTAAAATTAGGACCAATAAGGCACGCAGGAAAGAGACCAACATACTAGCTGTACAGCTTATCGCGGCGAACCTGTGCTTAACAACTTTATGCAACTTTTATTGGTTGTTTTCCAGGCTTGGTAATGTTGCCTCACCATCAAACAACGAGCACGGATCATGATGGGCCTCGAACATACCACCATTCGGCTGTGAGTCGGAGAAACGTGAGCACTTCACCACCGCTCCCTTTTTTGACGGTTGTTGTAACGATTGTTATCCAATTACGGGTTGTTGTTCATTGTCAGTGGTATCTCAATAACACCCTTTAACTTGTGATGCAATCTATATTTTAACCAGCATCGAAGAGCATAAATAACAAATGGAAAAAAATTATAAATGCTCTGCAAAACCTTGCAGTTAAAATCAGTTGTACAATCAATTGAGGCCATTTTAATTGCGAGAAAAACAAATAATCTTTACCGGCTATATATTGCTTCATTCTCCAACCATTTTTTCTCCAAATATACACAATTTTCTTCGTAGAAAACTTATTTTTCCCCTCAGAAAATCAATTTTTGTCTCTGTATATAAGAAAACACTTAAATACATCGTAAACCACCTAGAAGCAAAATTTGGGAATGTTAGATAAGGTCATCAAATGTTTTTGAAATCCAAATCTGATTTTAAATAAGAAAAAACATTTGGAAACACACACAAAAAACAGAAAATCAGAAATTGAGTTCGACAAATCTAATGCTTAGACCTGAAAATAAGACCATTAGGGCACGCAGGACAGAGTCCAACGAACTAGCTGTACAGCTTATCGCGGCGAACCTGTGTTTAACATTTTGTGCAAATTTTTTTGGTTATTTTTCCGGGCTCGATGACTTTGCCTCACCATCAAACAACGAGCACGGATCATGATGGGCCTCGAACATACCACCATTCGGCTGAGAGTCGGAAAAACGTCAGCACTTCACCACCGCTCCCTTTTTTGATGGTTGTTGTAAGGGTTGTTATCCAATTACGGGTTGTTGTTCATTGTCAGTGGTATCATATAAACACCCGTTAACTTGTGATGCAGTCTTATTTTAACCAGCATCGAAGAGCAAAAATAACAAATGGAAAAAAATTATAAACGCTCTGCAAAACCTTGCAGTTAAAATCAGTTGTACAATCAATTGAGGCCATTTTAATTGCGAGAAAAACAAATAATCTTTAACGGCTATATATTGCTTCATTCTCCAACCATTTTTTCTCCAAATATACACAATTTTCTTCGTAGAAAACTTATTTTTTTCCCTCAGAAAATCAGTTTTTGTCTCTGTATATTTGATAAGAAGTGATTAAGAAAACACTTAAATGCATCGTAAACCACCTAGCCACCTAGAAGCAAAATTTGGGAATGTTAGATAAGGTCATTAAATGTTTTCGAAATCCAAATATGATTGAAATCCACCTAGAAGCAAAATATGGGAATGTTAGATAAGGTCATCAAATGTTTTTGAAATCCAAATAAGATTTAAAATAAGAAAAAACATGTGGAAACACACAAAGAAACAGAAAATTAGAAATTGAGTTCAAAAAATCTAATGCTTAGACCTAAAATTAAGACCATTAAGGCACGCAGGAGAGAGACCAACATACTAGCTGTACAGCTTATTGCGACGAACCTGTGTTTAACAGTTTTGTGCAACTTTTATTGGTTATTTTTCCGGGCTCGGTAATTTTCCTCACTATCAAACAACGAGCACGGATCATGATGGGCCTCGAACATTCCACCATTCGGCTGAGAGTCGGAGAAACGTGAGCACTTCACCAACGCTCCCTTTTTTGACGGTTGTTGTAACGGTTGTTATCCGAGTACCGGTGGTTGTTCATTGTCAGTGGTATCATAATAACAACTTTTAAGTTGTGATGCAATCTTTATTTTAACCAGCATCGAGTAGCATAAAAAACAAATGGAAGAAAAATTATAAACTCTTTGCAAAACCTTGCAGTTAAAATCAGTTGTACAATCAATTGAGGCAATTTTAATTGTGAGAAAAACAAATAACCTTTAACGGTTATATATTGCTTCATTCTTCAACCATTTTTTCTCCAAATATAGACGTTTTTCTTCATAGAAAACCTATTTTTTTTCTCCTCAGAAAATCAGTTTTTGTCTCTTTATGTTTGATTAGAAGTGATTATAAAACACTTAAATACATCATAAACCTGGAAGCGTAATTTTGGAATGTTGGATACTGTCATCAAAAGTTTTCGAAATCCAAATATGATTTTAATTAAGAAAAACATTTGGAAACACACAAAAAAAAACAGAAAATTAGAAATTGAGTTCGAAAAAGCTAATGCTTAGACCTAAAATTAAGACCATTAGGGCACGCAGGAAAGAGACCAACATACTAGCTGTACAGCTTATCGCGGCGAACCTGTGTTTAACATTTTTGTGCATTTTTTATTGGTTATTTTTCCGGGCTCGGTATTTTTCCTCATCATCAAACAGAGCACGGATCATGATGGGCCTCGAACATTCCAGGAAAAAAAATTATAAACTCTTTGCAAAATTTTTCAGTTAAAATCAGTTGTACAATCAATTGAGGCAATTTTAATTGTGATAAAAACAAATAATCTTTAATGGCTATATATTGCTTCATTCTCCAACCATTTTTTCTCCAAATATACACAATTTTCTTCGTAGAAAACTTTTTTTTTCTCCTCAGAAAATCAATTTTTGTCTCTTTATATTTGATTAGAAGTTATTATACAATAATTAAATACACCATAAACCTGAAAGCGTAATTTTAGAATGTTAGATACTGTCATCAAATGTTTTTGAAAGCCAAATTTGATCTAAAATAAGAAAAAACATGTGAAAAAACACACAAAAAAACAGAAAATCAGAAATTGAGTTCGACAAATCTAATTCTTAGACCCAAAAATAAGACCATTAAGGCACGCAGGCGAACCTGTGTTTAATAACTTTATGCAACATTTTTTGGTTATTTTTCCGGGCTTGGTAATGTTGCCTAACCATCAAACAACGCGCACGGATCATGATGGACCTCGAACATACCACCTTTCGGCTGAGAGTCGGAGAAACTTGAGCACTTCACCACCGCTCCCTTTTTTGACGGTTGTTGTAACGGTTGTTATCCAAGTACGGGTTGTTGTTCATTGTCAGTGGTATCATAATAACACACTTTAAGTTGTGTTGCAATCTTTATTTTCACCAGCATCGAGTAGCATAAATGAATAATGGAAAAAAATTATAAACTCTTTGCAAAACCTTGCAGTTTAAATCAGTTGTACTATCAATTGGGGCATTTTCAATTGTGAGAAAAACAAATAATCTTTAAGGGCTATATATTGCTTCATTTTCCAACCATTTTGGCTCCAAATAAACACATTTTTCTTGTAGAAATTTATTTTTTTTCTCCTCAGAAAATCAGTTTTTGTCTCTGTATATTTCATTAGAAGTTATTATAAAACACTTAAATACATCATAAACCTGGAAGTGTAATTTTGGAATATTAGATACTGTCATCAAAAGTTTTTGAATTCCAAATATGATTTAAAATAAGAAAAAACATGTGGAAACACACACAAAAAAACAGAAAATAAGAAATTGAGTTCGACAAATCTAATGCTTAGACCTATAATTAAGACCATGAATGCACGCAGGAAAAAGACCAACATACTAGCTGTTCAGCTTATCGCGGCGAAACTGTATTAAACATTTCTGTGCAACTTATATTGTTTTTTTTTCCGGACTTGGTAATGATGCCTCACCATTAAACATCGATCACGGATCTTGATGTGCCTCGAACATACCAATATTCGCCTGAGAGTCGGAAAAACGTGAGCACTTAACCACAACTCCCTTTTTTGACGGTTGTTGTAACGGTTGTTATCCAAGTACGGGTTGTTGTTCATTGTCAGTGGTATCATAATAACAGCCTTTAAGTTGTGATGCAATCTTTATTTTCACCAGCATCGAGTAGCATAAATTAAAAATGGAAACAAAATATTTCACCATTTGCAAAACCTTGCAGTTAAAGTCATTTGTACTATCAATTGAGGCATTTTTAATTGTGAGAAAAACAAATAATCTTTAGCAGTTATATATTGCTTCATTTTCCAACCATTTTTTCTCCAAATAAACACATTTTTCTTTGTAGAAATTTATTTTTTTTTCTCTTCAGAAAATCAGTTTTTGTCTCTGTATATTTGATTAGAAGTGATTCTAAAACACTTAAATATATAATAAACCTAGAAGCGTAATGTGGAATGTTAGATACTGTCATCAAAATTTTTGATATCCAAACCTGATTTTAAATTTTAAAAAAAACATTTGGAAACACACACAAAAAACAGAAAATCAGAAATTGAGTTCGACAAATCTAAAGCTTAGACCTAAAATTAAGACCATTAAGGCACGCAGGGAAGAGACCAACATACTAGCTGTACAGCTTATCGCGGCGAACCTGTGTTTAACAACTTTATGCAATTTTTATTGGTTATTTTTCGCGCTTGGTAATGTTGCCTCACCATCAAACAACGAGCACGGACCATTATGGGCCTCGAACATACCACTGTTCGGCTCAGAGTCGGAGAAACGTGAGCACTTCACCACCACTCCCTTTTTTGACGGCTGTTGCGACGGTTGTTATTCAGTACGGGTTGTTGTTCATTGTCAGTGGTATCATAATAACACCCTTTAAGTTGAGATGCAATCTTTATTTTCACCAGCATCGAGTAGCATAAACAAAATCTTGAAAAAATTATAAAATCTCTGGAAAACCTTGCAATTAAAACCCGTTGTACTATCAATTGAAGCAATTTTAATTGTGAGAAAAATAAATTATCTTTAACGGCTATATATTGCTTCTTTGCCAACCATTTTACCCCAAAAAAACACAATTTTTTTCGTAGAAACCTATTTTTTTCTCCTCAGAAACTCATTTTTTGTCTCTGTATATCTGCTTAGAAGTGATTATAAAACACTTAATTATATCATATACCTGGAAGCGTAATTTTGAAATGTTAGATACTGTCATCAAAAATTTATGAAATCAAAATTTGTTTTTAAATAAGAAAAAACATGTGGAAACACACACAAAAAACAGAAAATCAGAAATTGAGTTCGACAAATCTAATGCTTAGACCTGAAAATAAGACCATTAGGGCACGCAGGACAGAGTCCAACGAACTAGCTGTACAGCTTATCGCGGCGAACCTGTGTTTAACATTTTGTGCAACTTTTATTGGTTATTTTTCCGGGCTCGATGACTTTGCCTCACCATCAAACAACGAGCACAGATCATGATAAACCTCGAACATTCCACCATTCGGCTGAGAGTCGGAGAAACTTGAGTGCTTCACCACCGCTCCGTTTTTTGAGGGTTGTTGCAACGGTTGTTATTCAAGTACGGGTTGTTGTTCATTGTCAGTGGTATCATAATAACACCCTTCAAGTTGTGATGCAATCTTAATTTTCACCAGCATTGAGTAGCATAAACAAAAACTGGAAAAAATTATAAAATCTTTGCAAAACCCTGCAATTAAAATCCGTTGTACTATCAATTAAAGCAATTTTAATTGTGAGAAAAATGTATAATCTTTAATGGCTATATATTGCTTTATTTTCCAACCATTTTTCTCCAAATAAACACATTTTTCTTCGTAGAAACTTATTTTGTTCTCCTCAGAAAATCAGTTTTGTCATTGTATATCTGCTTAGAAGTGATTATAAAACACTTAAATATATCATAAACCTGGAAAAGTAGTTTTGGAATGTAAAACACTGTCATCAAAATTTTTGAATTCCAAATATGATTTAAAATAAGAAAAAACATGTGGAAACACACACAAAAACAGAAAATCAGAAATTGAGTTCGACAAATCTAATGCTTAGACCTGAAATTGAGACCATTAAGGCACGCAGGAAAGAGACCAACATACTAGTCGTAGTTCTTAATGCGGCAAACAAGTTTTTAGCAATTTTAAGCAATTTTATTTGGTGGTTTTTCCGGGCTTGGTAATGTTGCCTCACCATCAAACAACGAGCACGGGTCATGATGGGCCTCGAACATACCACGATTTGGCTGAGAGTCGGAGAAACGTCAGCACTTCACCACTGCTCCCTTTTTTGACGGTTGTTGTAACGGTTGTTATTCAAGTATGGGTTGCTGTTCCTTGTCAGTGGTATCATAATAACACCCTTTAGGTTGTGATGCAATCTTTATTTTCACCAGCATCGAGTAGCATAAATAAAAAATTGAAAAAATTTTAAAAACTTTGCAGAGTCTTGCAATTAAAACCCGTTGTACTATCAATTGAAGCAATTTTAATTGTGAGAAAAATAAATAATCTTTAACGGCTATATATGGCTTTATTTTCAAACCATTTCTCATCCAAATAAACACAATTTTCTTCGTAGAAGAATTTTTTTCTCCTCAGAAAATCAGTTTTTGTCTCTGTACGTTTGATTAGAAGTGATTATAAAACACTTAAATACTTAAATACATCATAAACCTAGAAGCAATATTTGGGAATGTTAGATACTGTCATCAAATGTTTTTGAAATCCAAATATGATTTTAAATAAGAAAAAAAAACATGTGGAAACACACAAAAAAATAGAAAATTAGAAAATGAATTCAAAAAATCTAATGTTTAGGCTAAAATTAAGACCATTAATGCACGCAGGAAAAGGAACAACATACTAGCTGTACAGCTTATTGCGGCGAACCTGCGTTTAACAACATTATGCAAATTTTTTTGGTTATTTTTCCGGGTTTGGTAATGTTGCCTCACCATCAAACAACGAGCACGGACCATGATTGGCCTCGAACATACCACCGTTCGACTGAGAGTCGGAGAAACGTGAGCACTTCATCACCGCTCCCTTTTTTGACGGCTGTTTCGACAGTTGTTATTCAAGTACGGGTTGTTGTTCATTGTCAGTGGTATCATAATAACACCCTTTAGGTTGTGATGCAATCTTTATTTTCACCAGCATCGGGTAGCATAATTAAAAAAGGAAAAAAAAAATAAACTCACTGCAAAACCTTGCAATTAAATTCAGTTGTTCTATCAATTGAAGCGATTTTATTTATGAGAAAAATAAATAGTCTTTAACGGCTATATATGGCTTTATTTTCAAACCATTTCTTATCCAAACAAACACAATTTTCTTCAAAAAGATTTTTTTTCTCCTCAGAAAATCAGTTTTTATCTGTACGTTTGATTAGAAGTGATTATAAAACACTTAAATACATCATAAACCTCGAAGCAATATTTGGGAATGTTAGATACTGTCAATTGTTTTTGAAATCCAAATATGATTTGAAATAAGAAAAAAACACGTGGAAACACACAAAAAAATAGAAAATCAGAAATTGAGTTCAAAAAATCTAATATTTAGACCTAAAATTAAGGCCATTAATGCACGCAGGAAAAGCACCAACATACTAGCTGTACAGCTTATTGCGTCGAACCTGTGTTTAACAACCTTATGCAAATTTTTTTGGTTTTTTTCCGGGTTTGGTAATGTTGCCTCACCATCAAACAACGAGCACGGACCATGATGGGCCTCGAACATACCACCGTTCGGCTGAGAGTCGGAGAAACGTGCGCACTTCACCACCGCTCCCTTTTTTGACGGCTGTTTCGACGGTTGTTATTCAAGTACGGGTTGTTGTTCATTGTCAGTGGTATCATAATAACACCCTTTAAGTTGTGATGCAATTTTTATTTTCACCAGCATCGAGCAGCATAAATAAAAAAAGGAAAAACTATAAACTCTTTGCAAAACATTGCAATTAAAGTCAATTTTACTTTCAATTAACGCAACTTTAATTGTTGGAAAACAAATAATTTTTAACGGCTTTATTTTGCTTTATTTTCCAAACAATTTTTTCTCCAAATAAACACAATTTTCTTGATAGAAACTTACTTTTTCCCCTCAGAAAATCAATTTCTGTCTCTGTATAATTGATTAGAAGTGATTATGAAACACTTAATAATATCATAAACCTGAAAGCGTAATTTTGAAATGTTAGATAGTCATCAAAAATTTTTGAAAACCAAATTTGATTTTAAATAAGAAAAAAACATCTGGAAACACACACAAAAAACAGAAAATCAGAAATTGAGTTCGACAAATCTAATGCTTAGACCTGAAATTAAGACTATTAAGGCACGCAGGAAAGAGACCAACATACTAGTTGTAGTTCTTATTGCGGCTTATATTTCTTATTGCGAAACTTATTTTTTTCTCTTCTGAAAATCAGTTTTTGTCTTTTTATTTTTGATTAGAAATGATTATAAATCACTTACATACTTCATAAATCTGGAAGCGTAATTTTGGAATGTTAGATACTGCAATCAAAAGTTTTCGAAATCCAAATATGATTTTAAAAAAGAAAAAACATTCAGAAACACACACAAAAAAAAACAGAAAATCAGAAATTGAGTTCGACAAATCTAATGCTTAGCTCTAAAATTAAGACCAATAAGGCACGCAGGGAAGAGACCAACATACTAGTTGTACAGCTTATTGCGGCGAACCTGTGTTTAACAACTTTATGCAATTTTTATTGGTTATTTTTCCGCGCTTGGTAATGTTGCCTCACCATCAAACAACGAGCACGGACTCTGATGGGCCTCGAACATACCACCGTTCGGCTCAGAGTCGGAGAACCGTGAGCACTTCACCACCGCTCCCTCATTTGACGGCTGTTGCGACGGTGGTTATTCAAGTACGGGTTGTTGTTTATTGTCAGTGGTATCATAATAACACCCTTTATGTTGTGATGCAACCTTTATTTTCACCAGCATCGAGTAGCATAAATAATAAATTGAAAAAATTATAAAAACTTTGCAGAACCTTGCAATTAAAACCCGTTGTACTATCAATTGAAGCAATTTTAATTGTGAGAAAAATAAATTATCTTAACGGCTATATATTGCTTTCTTTTCCAACCATTTTTCCCCAAAAAGAAAACACAATTTTCTTCGTAGAAACCTATTTTTTTTCTCCTCAGAAATTCAGTTTTTGTCTCTGTATATCTGCTTAGAAGTGACTATAAAAGACTTAATGATATCATAAACCTGGAAGCGTAATTTTAAAATGTTAGATACTGTCATCAGAAGTTTTTGAAATCCAAATTTGATTTTAAATAGGGAAAAACATGTGGAAACACAAACAAAAAACAAAAAATCTGAAATTCAGTTCGACAAATCTAATGCTTAGACCTGAAACTAAGACCATTAAGGCACGCAGGAAAAAGACCAACATACTAGCTGTTTAGGTTATCGCGGCGAACCTTTGTTTAACATTTTTGTGCAATTTTAAATGGGTATTTTTCCGGGCTCGGTAATTTTGCCTCACCATCAAACAACGAGCACGGATCATGATGAGCCTCGAACATTCCACCATTCGGCTGAGAGTCGGAGAAACGTGAGTGCTTCACCACCGCTCCGTTTTTTTAGGGTTGTTTCAACGGTTGTTATTCAAGTACGGGTTGTTGTTCATTGTCAGTGGTATCATAATAACACCCTTCAAGCTGTGATGCAATCTTAATTTTCACCAGCATCGAGTAGCATAAATAAAAAATGGAAAAAATTATAAAATTTTTGCAAAACAATGCAATTAAAATTCATTGTACTATCAATTGAAGCAATTTTAATTGTGAGAAAAATGAATAATCTTTAACGGCTATTTTTTGCTTTATTTTCCAACCATTTTTCTCCAAATAAACACATTTTTCTTCGTAGAAACTTATTTTTTTCTCCTCAGAAAATCAGTTTTTGTCATTGTATATCTGCTTAGAAGTGATTATAAAACACTTAAATATATCATAAACCTGGAAGCGTAATTTTGGAATGTAAGATACTGTCATCAATTTTTTTGAAATCCAAATATGATTTTAAATAAGAAAAAACACGTGGAAACACACACAAAAAACAGAAAACCAGAAATTTAGTTCGACAAATCTAATGCTTAGACCTGAAATTAAGACTATTAAGGCACGCAGGGAAACGACAAACATACTAGTTTTAGTTCTTATTGCGGCAAACCCGTGTTTAACAAATTTATGCAATTTTTATTGGTTATTTTTCCGGGCATGGTAATGTTGCCTCATCATCAAACAACGAGCACGGGTCATGATGGGCCTCGAACATACCACGATTCGGCTGAGAGTCGGAAAAACGTCAGCACTTCACCAGTGCTCCCTTTTTTGACGGTTGTTGTAACGGTTGTTATTCAAGTACGGGTTGTTGTTCATTGTCAATGGTATCATAATAACACCCTTTAAGTTGTGATGCAATCTTTATTTTCACCAGCATCGGGTAGCTTAACAAAAAAATGGAAAAAAATATAAACTCACTGCAAAACCTTGCAATTAAAATCAATTGTTCTATCAATTGAAGCAATTTTAGTTATGAGAAAAATAAATAGTCTTTAACGGCTATATATTGCTTTATTTTCCAAACATTTCTTATCCAAATGAACACAATTTTCTTTAGAGAAATTTGTTTTTTCTCCTCAGAAAAACAATTTTTGTCTCTGTATAATTGATTAGAAGTAATTATAAAACACTTTAAAATATCATAAACCTGGAAGCGTAACTTTGGATTGTAAGACACTGTCATCAAGTATTTTTGAAATCCAAATATGATTTTTAATAAGAAAAAACATGTGAAAACACACAAAAAAACAGAAGATCAGAAATTGAGTTCTTCAAACCTAATGCTTAGGCCTAAAATTAAGAACATTATTCCACGCAGGAAAAGGACCAACATAATTGCTGTACAGCTTATCGCTGCGAACCTATGTTTAACAACTTCACGCAATTTTTGTTGGTTGTTTTTCCGGGCATGGTATTGTTGCCTCAACCTCAAGCAACGAGCACGCATAATGATGGGTCTCTAACATCCAACCTTTCGGCTGAGAGTCGGAGATACGTAAGCAATTCACCCCCGCTCCCTTTTTTAGCGGTTGTTGTAATGGTTCTTATTCAAGCAGCAGCTGTTGTTCATCTTCTGTGGTATCATACAAAGGCCCTTCGAATTGTTATTAATTCTTTGTTTTTCACTCGTTTCAAGCATCTTATTTTAAAAATGGAGATAAATTAAAAACTCTTTGCTAAATGTTTCATTTAAAATCAGTTTAGTAAGAAAAATAAATAATATTTAGCGGCTATTTACTGCTTTATAATCCAACCAATTTTTTCACCAAATAAACACATTTTTTCTCCTCAGAAAATCATTTTTTTCTGCTGTTCATTTTACTAAAAATGATTATAATTCATTTAATTGTATCATAAACTTGGGAGACTAATCTAGAAAGGCTAGATACTGTCAACAAAAACTATTGAAATCCAGTCATGATTTTTATAAAAGATGAAAAACTATGGGAACACCAGAATGGGAAAAAAACCAGAAAATGTGTTTGACGAATCAAATGCTTAAGCTCAAACGAATCAAAGGCTAGATACTGTCAACAAAAACTATTGAAATCCAATCATGATTTTTAAAAAGATAAAAAAAACTATGGGAACACCAGAATGGGAAAAAAAACAAGAAATTGTGTTTGACGAATCAAATGCTTAAGCTCAAAATTATGACCATTTAATCACAGGGGAAAGAACCAACATACTAGCTGTAGAGCTTATAACGGCGAACTGCTGTTGAGCCTCTGCTTAAGGACTGATTACATTTTTTCTGATGGGTTGCTGTTCCTTGTCAGTGGTATCATAATAACACCCTTTAGGTTGTGATGCAATCTTTATTTTCACCAGCATCGAGTAGCATAAATAAAAAATTGAAAAAATTTTAAAAACTTTGCAGAATCTTGCAATTAAAACCCGTTGTACTATCAATTGAAGCAATTTTAATTGTGAGAAAAATAAATAATCTTTAACGGCTATATATGGCTTTATTTTCAAACCATTTCTCATCCAAATAAACACAATTTTCTTCGTAGAAGAATTTTTTTCTCCTCAGAAAATCAGTTTTTGTCTCTGTACGTTTGATTAGAAGTGATTATAAAACACTTAAATACTTAAATACATCATAAACCTAGAAGCAATATTTGGGAATGTTAGATACTGTCATCAAATGTTTTTGAAATCCAAATATGATTTTAAATAAGAAAAAAAAACATGTGGAAACACACAAAAAAATAGAAAATCAGAAAATGAATTCAAAAAATCTAATATTTAGACCTAAAAGTAAGACCATTAATGCACGCAGGAAAAGGAACAACATACTAGCTGTACAGCTTATTGCGGCGAACCTGTGTTTAACAACATTATGCAAATTTTTTTGGTTATTTTTCCGGGTTTGGTAATGTTGCCTCACCATCAAACAACGAGCACGGACCATGATTGGCCTCGAACATACCACCGTTCGACTGAGAGTCGGAGAAACGTGAGCACTTCATCACCGCTCCCTTTTTTGACGGCTGTTTCGACGGTTGTTATTCAAGTACTGGTTGTTGTTCATTGTCAGTGGTATCATAATAACACCCTTTAGGTTGTGATGCAATCTTTATTTTCACCAGCATCGGGTAGCATAATTAAAAAAGGAAAAAAAATAAACTCACTGCAAAACCTTGCAATTAAATTCAGTTGTTCTATCAATTGAAGCGATTTTATTTATGAGAAAAATAAATAGTCTTTAACGGCTATATATGGCTTTATTTTCAAACCATTTCTTATCCAAACAAACACAATTTTTTTCGTAGAAGATTTTTTTTCTCCTCAGAAAATCAGTTTTTATCTGTACGTTTGATTAGAAGTGATTATAAAACACTTAAATACATCATAAACCTCGAAGCAATATTTGGGAATGTTAGATACTGTCAAATGTTTTTGAAATCCAAATATGATTTGAAATAAGAAAAAAACACGTGGAAACACACAAAAAAATAGAAAATCAGAAATTGAGTTCAAAAAATCTAATATTTAGACCTAAAATTAAGGCCATTAATGCACGCAGGAAAAGCACCAACATACTAGCTGTACAGCTTATTGCGTCGAACCTGTGTTTAACAACCTTATGCAAATTTTTTTGGTTATTTTTCCGGGTTTGGTAATGTTGCCTCACCATCAAACAACGAGCACGGACCATGATGGGCCTCGAACATACCACCGTTCGGCTGAGAGTCGGAGAAACGTGCGCACTTCACCACCGCTCCCTTTTTTGACGGCTGTTTCGACGGTTGTTATTCAAGTACGGGTTGTTGTTCATTGTCAGTGGTATCATAATAACACCCTTTAAGTTGTGATGCAATCTTTATTTTCACCAGCATCGAGCAGCATAAATAAAAAAAGGAAAAACTATAAACTCTTTGCAAAACATTGCAATTAAAGTCAATTTTACTTTCAATTACCGCAACTTTAATTGTTGGAAAACAAATAATTTTTAACGGCTTTATTTTGCTTTATTTTCCAAACAATTTTTTCTCCAAATAAACACAATTTTCTTGATAGAAACTTACTTTTTCCCCTCAAAAAATCAATTTCTGTCTCTGTATAATTGATTAGAAGTGATTATGAAACACTTAATAATATCATAAACCTGAAAGCGTAATTTTGAAATGTTAGATAGTCATCAAAAATTTTTGAAAACCAAATTTGATTTTAAATAAGAAAAAAAACATCTGGAAACACACACAAAAAACAGAAAATCAGAAATTGAGTTCGACAAATCTAATGCTTAGCTCTAAAATTAAGACCAAGAAGGCACGCAGGGAAGAGACCAACATACTAGTTGTACAGCTTATTGCGGCGAACCTGTGTTTAACAACTTTATGCAATTTTTATTGGTTATTTTTCCGCGCTTGGTAATGTTGCCTCACCATCAAACAACGAGCACGGACTCTGATGGGCCTCGAACATACCACCGTTCGGCTCAGAGTCGGAGAAACGTGAGCACTTCACCACCGCTCCCTCATTTGACGGCTGTTGCGACGGTGGTTATTCAAGTACGGGTTGTTGTTTATTGTCAGTGGTATCATAATAACATCCTTTATGTTGTGATGCAACCTTTATTTTCACCAGCATCGAGTAGCATAAAAAATAAATTGAAAAAATTATAAAAACTTTGCAGAACCTTGCAATTAAAACCCGTTGTACTATCAATTGAAGCAATTTTAATTGTGAGAAAAATAAATTATCTTAACGGCTATATATTGCTTTCTTTTCCAACCATTTTTCCCCAAAAAGAAAACACAATTTTCTTCGTAGAAACCTATTTTTTTTTCTCCTCAGAAATTCAGTTTTTGTCTCTGTATATCTGCTTAGAAGTGACTATAAAAGACTTAATTATATCATAAACCTGGAAGCGTAATTTTAAAATGTTAGATACTGTCATCAGAAGTTTTTGAAATCCAAATTTGTTTTTAAATAGGAAAAAACATGTGGAAACACAAACAAAAAACAAAAAATCAGAAATTCAGTTCGACAAATCTAATGCTTAGACCTGA
The DNA here is from genome assembly GCF_963678635.1 of Symsagittifera roscoffensis. Lineage (NCBI taxonomy): Eukaryota > Metazoa > Xenacoelomorpha > Acoela > Convolutidae > Symsagittifera > Symsagittifera roscoffensis. The sequence goes on along the minus strand of NW_026971645.1, from coordinate 75,696 downwards.
AACTAAGACCATTGAGGCACGCAGGAAAAAGACCAACATACTAGCTGTTTAGGTTATCGCGGCGAACCTTTGCTTAACATTTTTGTGCAATTTTAAATGGGTATTTTTCCGGGCTCGGTAATTTTGCCTCACCATCAAACAACGAGCACGGATCATGATGAGCCTCGAACATTCCACCATTCGGCTGAGAGTCGGAGAAACGTGAGTGCTTCACCACCGCTCCGTTTTTTTGAGGGTTGTTTCAACGGTTGTTATTCAAGTACGGGTTGTTGTTCATTGTCAGTGGTATCATAATAACACCCTTCAAGCTGTGATGCAATCTTAATTTTCACCAGCATCGAGTAGCATAAATAAAAAATGGAAAAAATTATAAAATTTTTGCAAAACAATGCAATTAAAATTCATTGTACTATCAATTGAAGCAATTTTAATTGTGAGAAAAATGAATAATCTTTAACGGCTATTTTTTGCTTTATTTTCCAACCATTTTTCTCCAAATAAACACATTTTTCTTCATAGAAACTTATTTTTTTCTCCTCAGAAAATCAGTTTTTGTCATTGTATATCTGCTTAGAAGTGATTATAAAACACTTAAATATATCATAAACCTGGAAGCGTAATTTTGGAATGTAAGATACTGTCATCAATTTTTTTGAAATCCAAATATGATTTTAAATAAGAAAAAACATGTGGAAACACACACAAAAAACAGAAAACCAGAAATTTAGGTCGACAAATCTAATGCTTAGACCTGAAATTAAGACTATTAAGGCACGCAGGGAAAAGACAAACATACTAGTTTTAGTTCTTATTGCGGCAAACCTGTGTTTAACAAATTTATGCAATTTTTATTGGTTATTTTTCCGGGCTTGATAATGTTGCCTCATCATCAAACAACGAGCACGGGTCATGATGGGCCTCGAACATACCACGATTCGGCTGAGAGTCGGAAAAACGTCAGCACTTCACCAGTGCTCCCTTTTTTGACGGTTGTTGTAACGGTTGTTATTCAAGTACGGGTTGTTGTTCATTGTCAATGGTATCATAATAACACCCTTTAAGTTGTGATGCAATCTTTATTTTCACCAGCATCGGGTAGCTTAACAAAAAAATGGAAAAAAATATAAACTCACTGCAAAACCTTGCAATTAAAATCAATTGTTCTATCAATTGAAGCAATTTTAGTTATGAGAAAAATAAATAGTCTTTAACGGCTATATATTGCTTTATTTTCCAAACATTTCTTATCCAAATGAACACAATTTTCTTTAGAGAAATTTGTTTTTTCTCCTCAGAAAAACAATTTTTGTCTCTGTATAATTGATTAGAAGTAATTATAAAACACTTTAAAATATCATAAACCTGGAAGCGTAACTTTGGATTGTAAGACACTGTCATCAAGTATTTTTGAAATCCAAATATGATTTTTAATAAGAAAAAACATGTGAAAACACACAAAAAAACAGAAGATCAGAAATTGAGTTCTTCAAACCTAATGCTTAGGCCTAAAATTAAGAACATTATTCCACGCAGGAAAAGGACCAACATAATTGCTGTACAGCTTATCGCTGCGAACCTATGTTTAACAACTTCACGCAATTTTTGTTGGTTGTTTTTCCGGGCATGGTATTGTTGCCTCAACCTCAAGCAACGAGCACGCATAATGATGGGTCTCTAACATCCAACCTTTCGGCTGAGAGTCGGAGATACGTAAGCAATTCACCGCCGCTCCCTTTTTTAGCGGTTGTTGTAATGGTTCTTATTCAAGCAGCAGCTGTTGTTCATCTTCTGTGGTATCATACAAAGGCCCTTCGAATTGTTATTCATTCTTTGTTTTTCACTCGTTTCAAGCATCTTATTTTAAAAATGGAGATAAATTAAAAACTCTTTGCTAAATGTTTCATTTAAAATCAGTTTAGTAAGAAAAATAAATAATATTTAGCGGCTATTTACTGCTTTATAATCCAACCAATTTTTTCACCAAATAAACACATTTTTTCTCCTCAGAAAATCATTTTTTTCTGCTGTTCATTTTACTAAAAATGATTATAATTCATTTAATTGTATCATAAACTTGGGAGACTAATCTAGAAAGGCTAGATACTGTCAACAAAAACTATTGAAATCCAGTCATGATTTTTATAAAAGATGAAAAACTATGGGAACACCAGAATGGGAAAAAAACCAGAAAATGTGTTTGACGAATCAAATGCTTACGCTCAAGGGAATCAAAGGTTAGATACTGTCAACAAAAACTATTGAAATCTATTCATGATTTTAAAAAAGATATAAGACTATGGGAACACCAGAATGGGAAAAAAGAAAACCAGAAATTATGTTTGACGAATCAAATGCTTAAGCTCAAACGAATCAAAGGCTAGATACTGTCAACAAAAACTATTGAAATCCAATCATGATTTTTAAAAAGATAAAAAAAACTATGGGAACACCAGAATGGGAAAAAAAACAAGAAATTGTGTTTGACGAATCAAATGCTTAAGCTCAAAATTATGACCATTTAATCACAGGGAAAAGAACCAACATACTAGCTGTAGAGCTTATAACGGCGAACTGCTGTTGAGCCTCTGCTTAAGGACTGATTACATTTTTTTATTATTTTTCTGGGATGGTTGATGTTGCCTCACCCTCAGGCAACGAGCATGGATCATGGTGGGCCTCGAAACATCCAACCTTTCGATTGAAAGGCGCAGACGTAACCACTTCACATTTATTACCCTTTTCAGCGGCTTTCATTTTAAGACTTTTGAGATGTGATGCATTCTTTCCTTTTTAGCTAGTTTCAAGCAGCGTATTTTAAAAAAGGAAATAAAAAATTTAAAAATTTGCATTTAAAATCAATTTAGCTTGATCTTCATGGGCTATGTATTGCTTTTTTCTTCAAATAAACACAATTTTCTTCATATAAACAGATTTTTCTCCTGTTTTATGTATAGATTTTTTTATGTATAATTGATTGAAAGTGATTATATATTACTTTTATGTATCATAAACTTGGGAGAGAACTCTTGAACAGTTGGATACTTTTAATTAAAATTTTAAAATCGAAACATGATTTTAAATAAGATAAAGAACTGTTGAAACTCGAACAAAACAGAACACAAGCAACTTGTTCAGCTAAAGTTTTGCAAATTATTCAGCAAAGCGCCTAGTTTCATAATAATTTAATTTAAACAACCGAGTCGAGTTTTTTGCCCCAAGTTTTGGACTTTAAAAAAAATTCAAAATTTCGCAAACGCATCAGGTTATTGTTGGAACTTGAACCGTTGGGTGAAAACGTGGAAAAAAATTTTCTGAAAAAAGTTCGAAAAAAAAAATTTTGGAAAATTTTCGGAAAAAAAAAATCCGAAATTTTCGAAAAAGAAATTCTGAAAAAACGCTGTGTTTATTCTTGAAACGTGGTGCAGCTATTTAAACTAGTTCAATTGGATAAAAGTAGCCGTAGTCGAGACCCGTCGCGTATTATTAAGCAAATCGTCTTACCTTTTGCTACAACCTTGTTACCTCAGGGTGTTGCGGGAGGTCAGGTCGCGGTTTGCTTGATTCCCTTCCTCTAAAGTTGATTTAATTCACTAAATGTTCATACTAGCTGCTAGCTCGCTGCACAACGCTTTGAAAATACTTTCCCTCGCTTGGCAAAAGCGTGTATCTCAATCGTGCTTAGCCATTCCCGGGTTAAGTTTCAATCATAACGCAGTGAACGTCCGTAAAACTTGTCAGTATCAACTTGATCACTATCTCTTAAACCGAAACGACATTGTTATTTGCCTCGACGCCGTCAATAACTCTATTAGTCGACACCGTATTAATAACTTTAACGCACTAATTCCTAACCAGCTTAAGAAGATTCTTTTAAACTATAAACTAAAAACGTACTATAAACATGATGTTAAATAAGATAAAGAACTGTTGAAACTCGAACAAAACAGAACACAAGCAACTGTGTTTGACAAATCAAATACTTAGTCCTAAAAATAAGACCATTTATGCTTGAGGGAAATAACCAACATACTAGCTGTACATTTTATCATGGCGAAGCGCTGTTGAGCCTCTGCTTGAGAACTACATTCAATTTTTTTTTGGTTATTTCAGGGGCTAGGTAATGTTGGCTCACCCTCAAGCAACGAGAATGGATCATGGTGGGTCTCTATTATTTAACTTTCCGGTTGAGAGGCGGAGAAGTCACCACTTCATCAACGCTCCCCTTTGTAATGGTTATTGTAGCGGTTGTTATTCAAGTAACGGTTGTAATCAATTGTCAGTGGTATCATACTAAGACTTTTTGAGTTGTGAGGCTTTATATCCCTCACCCGCTTCAAGCAGCATATTTTAAAAATGTATATTTTAAATTTTCTGCAAAATGTTGCATTTAAAATCAGTTTAGCAAGAAAAAAAAACAATCTAAAAGGGCTATTTATTGCTTCATAATCCAACCAGTTTTGTCTCCAAACAAACACAATTGTTTTCATAAAAAAACTTTTTTCTCCTCACAAATACAATTTTTGTTCCTGCATAATTGATTAGAAGTGATTATTAAAAATTTTAAAGTATCGTAAATTTTGGAGAGTAATCTTGAAAGGTTATGAATTTAAGTCAGAGTTAGCTTTCTCATAACAAGATAAGTTATAACATCTGTTCGTCATGCTATCTTGTTTTCGGCCGGATAGATTCGTGCAACTTCTAACTCTGAAACCAATCTTAATCTTGCTTTTATATCTTCTAGTCTCAACAGATCTAGTGTCTACTGATATTCGCGACTCAGGTAATGGAACTTGCCCGGAAGGAGAAGAAATAACTTCTAAGATTTATTTGAATTGTTCTGGTGCTAAAACTACAAGCAGTTCCAGCAGTATAATTAATGGTCAATGTTAGTGATGAAACATGATGGTTTAATTAGTAATTTTCAGAGTTATAGTTTTATCAATAATAAAAATGGTTATTAAGTTTAGAACTGGTTCCACCTTTCCGGGGCTTAAAGAGTTTTTGGTTTTTAAATTTTTTATTGTAGTGAAGAACGGATGGAGTAGTTTTCCTTGAGGGATCGGAGCAGAAGTATCTGATACGAGGTTTTTGATGGCAAAATCGTAACCCCCAATTTTTCTCGATACCAAAACCTGATCAGAAAATTTTCTGTGGGTTTAGGAAAAAACCGGCCTCATAAACCTTAATTACGTTATCCTAACACCGTGTTTGTAAGCTCAACACCGTATCGAAAAAAAGGCCAAAAATTTTGAAAAAAAAAATTGAAAGTTTTTGATTTTTTCCCAAAATTTTAAAGTTTTGCAAATTATTCAGCAAAGCGCCTAGTTTCATAATAATTAAATTTAAACGACCGAGTCGAGTTTTTTGCCCCAAGTTTTGGACTTAAAAAAAAATTCAAAGTTTCGCAAACGCATCAGGTTATTGTTGGAACTTGAATCGTTGGGTGAAAACGTGGAAAAAAATTTTCGGAAAAAAATTCGAAAAAAAAAATTTTGGAAAATTTTCGGATAAAAAAAAATCCGAAATTTTCGAAAAAAAATTCTGAAAAAACGCCGTGTTTATTCTTGAAACGTGGTGCAGCTATTTAAACTAGTTCAATTGGATAAAAGTAGCCGTAGTCGAGACCCGTAGCGTATTATTAAGCAAATCGTCTTACCTTTTGCTACAACCTTGTTAGCTCAGGGTGTTGCGGGAGGACAGGTCGCGGTTTGCTTGATTCCCTTCCTCTAAAGTTGATTTAATTCACTAAATGTTCATACTAGCTGCTAGCTCACTGCACCGCGCTTTGAAAATACTTTCCCCCATTTGGCAAAAGCGTGTATCTCAATCGTGCTTAGCCATTCCCGGGTTAAGTTTCAATCATAACGCAGTGAACGTCCGTAAAACTTGTCAGTATCAACTTGATCACTATCTCTTAAACCGAAACGACACTGTTATTTGGCACGACGCCGTTAATAACTCTATTAGTCGACACCGTAGTAATAACTTTAACGCACTAACTCCTAACCAGCTTAAGAAGATTCTTTTAAACTATAAACTATAAACGTACTATACACATGATTTTAATTAAGATGAAGAACTGTTGAAACTCGAACAAAACAGAACACAAGCAACTGTGTTTGACACATCAAATACTTAGTCCTAAAAATAAGACCATTTATGCTTGAGGGAAAGAACCAACATACTAGCTGTACAGTTTCTCAAGGCGAAGCGCTGTTGAGCCTCTGCTTGAGAACTACATGCAAATTTTTTTGGTTATTTTAGGGGCTAGGTAATGTTGGCTCTCCCTCAAGCAACGAGAATGGATCATGGTGGGTCTCTATTATTTAACTTTCCGGTTGAGAGGCGGAGAAGTCACCACTTCATTAACGCTCCCCTTTGTAATGGTTATTGTAGCGGTTGTTATTCAAGTAACGGTTGTAATCAATTGTCAGTGGTATCAAACTAAGACTTTTTGAGTTGTGAGGCATTTTTTACCTCACCCGCTTCAAGCAGCATATTTTAAAAATGTATATATTTTAAATTTTTTGCAAAATGTTGCATTTAAAATCAGTTTAGCAAGAAAAAAAAACAATCTAAAAGGGCTATTTATTGCTTCATAATCCAACCAATATTGTCTCCAAATAAACACAATTGTCTTCATATAAAAACATTTTTCTCCTCACAAATACAATTTTTGTTCATGCATAATTGATTAGAAGTGATTATTAAAAATTTTAAAGTATCGTAAATTTTGGAGAGTAATCTTGAAAGGTTATGAATTTAAGTCAGAGTTAGCTTTCTCATAACAAGATAAGTTATAACCTCTGTTCGTCATGCTATCTTGTTTTCGGCCGGATAGATTCGTGCAACTTCTAAGTCTGAAACCAATCTTAATCCTACTTTTATATCTTCTAGTCTCAACAGATCTAGTGTCTACTGATATTCGCGACTTAGGTTATGGAACTTGCCCGGAGGGAGAAGAAATAACTTCTAAGATTTATTTGAATTGTTCTGGTGCTGAAACTACAAGCAGTCCCAGCAGTATAATTAGTTGTCAGTGTTAGTGATGAAACATGATGGATTAGTTAGTAATTTTCAGAGTTATAGTTTTATCAAAAATAAAAATGGTTATTAAGTTTAGAACTGGTTCCACCCTTCCAAGGCTTAAAGAGTTTTTGGTTTTTAAATTTTTTTTTGTAGTGAAGAACAGATGGAGTAGTTTTCCTTGAGGGATTGGAGCAGAAGTATCTGATACGAGGTTTTTGATGGCAAAATCGTAACCCCCAATTTTCTCGATACCAAAACCTGATCAGAAAATTTTCTGTGGTTTTAGGAAAAAACCGGCCTCATAAACCTTAATTACGTTATCCTAACACCGTGTTTGTAAGCCCAACACCGTATCAAAAAAAGACCAAAAATTTTGAAAAAAAAAATTGAAAATTTTTGATTTTTTTCCCAAAATTTTAAAGTTTTGAAAATTATTCCGCAAAGCGCCTAGTTTCATAATAATTTAATTTAAACGACCGAGTCGAGTTTTTTGCCCCAAGTTTTGGACTTTAAAAAAAAATTCAAAATTTCGCAAACGCATCAGGTTATTTTTGGAACTTGAACCGTTGGGTGAAAACGTGGAAAAAAATTTTCGGAAAAAAATCCAAAATTTTCGAAAAAAAAATTCTGAAAAAACGCTGTGTTTATTCTTGAAACGTGGTGCAGCTATTTAAACTAGTTCAATTGGATAAAAGTAGCCGTAGTCGAGACCCGTCGCGTATTATTAAGCAAATCGTCTTACCTTTTGCTACAACATTGTTAGCTCAGGGTGTTGCGGGAGGTCAGGTCGCGGTTTGCTTGATTCCCTTCCTCTAAAGTTGATTTAATTCACTAAATGTTCAAACTAGCTGCTAGCTCGCTGCAAAACGCTTTGAAAATACTTTCTCTCGCTTGGCAAAAGCGTGTATCTCAATCGTGCTTAGCCATTCCCGGGTTAAGTTTCAATCATAACGCAGTGAACGTCCGTAAAACTTGTCAGTATCAACTTGATCACTATCTCTTAAACCGAAACGACATTGTTATTTGGCGCGACGCCGTTAATAGCTCTATTAGTCGACACCGTAGTAATAACTTTAACGCACTAACTCCTAACCAGCTTAAGAAGATTCTTTTAAACTATAAACGTAATATTTATGCAATCGTTTACTGTAAACGTGTAGGCACGGAAGATATATATAGTAAGTTGAAAAAGTCACGTATATTAGTTCTTATTATAGTACAGACCTGATATCTAGAAGGAAGCAGAACCTCACTGAGTTAGGGCAAAAGTACTTAGAACTACACCAGGATCCGTCTCTAGAACTGAAAACGTTTACGATCCTTAGGCGTTATAGCAAGAATTTGAAGTATATTATTTAAAAGAAAAATACTCCTAAGCCAGGAAAGCGCAAGCGGAAAGCTTATCGAAACAGAAGAAACGCTGAGCAGCAACTAGGAATTAAATGAAGTGCTTTAATGTGGGATTTTGCTTAATGAGTCATAATAAAATTTATTGATACTAAAGTTAAGGTCTTAATTTAATTATTGACTTTTTTCTCTCAAAATGAGCTGTTGAGCGATTGAGTAGAAGTGAACAAGTTCAAAAGTAACAAAAATGGCAGAACAAATTGAGTTAAAATATCGACGATTGGTGAATGGTCGAACATCACTAGAAAATGAGCTTTCCGTAGTTCACAGTCGCATAATTGAGAGTTTAGAGGGACCAATTCGGAAAACAAAAATAAACGCCTTAATTGAATCAAGAGTATTCTTGAAAAAGCATTAGCAAAAAATGATGAACTTGTGATATTAGCTAATAAAACCGATAAACATAGCAATAAAACCGATTTAGAGGGACCAATTCGGAAAACAAAAATAAACGCCTTAATTGAATCAAGAGTATTCTTGAAAAAGCATTAGCAAAAAATGATGAACTTGTGATATTAGCTAATAAAACCGATAAACATAGCAAATTATTAACGGAGTTGGCTGCATGGTGGGATAGGATAGTAAGAGTTAACGATGAAGTAACTGGTAAGGCTCGTGCTCATATGGAATCTAATCAAGCTTGAGAGGTCTGCGTCAGTGAAACTAGTCGATCGAAAGTTTTATCAAAATCGGCAAAATCCGGGTCGAGTAAGCGAAGCTCAATGAAATTATTGACCCCCAGTGAGCGCCGCAAAGAACTGCTCCTAGCGAAGATGAAGCGAGAAGAGTTGGAAAAACAACATGAAGCAACCTTAAGACTGAAACAACAGGAAGCCATCATCGAAGAGCAACAGCATTTGATTGAGATGGAACGAAAACAACAAGAAGTTAAATTTGAAATTGACCGTAAATAGCAAGAACATCGTTTACGAATCGAAAAAAGTCGTCTTGAAATGGAACGATTAAGCGAAGAAAATCGTATTAAAGTAGCTGAAGCAAAAATGGTTGAAACTGAATACCTCGAGGAGTCTGAAATAGATCAGCATCTCGAGCTGGCGTCTTCGGTTGATCGTCGTTCTGACAGGGTAAACGATTGGGTTGATCATGCATTAGAAAACCAAAAAGGACCCAAGGTAGTTCCGTCTTCTTCAAAGTTTGAAAACTGTATAAATATAGAAAGTGGTTCGCATCAACACAGAAATGTGTCCACAGCGGAAGCTTCACCTCGGCGATCGTTGCCGAATCAGACTTTTGATTTTGATCAACAATGTTATCCCTATCAACCAACCGTCTCCTTCAGCAATGGCGATGGAATCAAGCACGCTGTATCTACTAAACCTGAGCACGAAACGCAGTTGTTGCTTATTTCCAATAACGCTACACTTTGCGAAAACAATACATTATCAATTTTTAATCCAGCTGAAACAGCAGTTACCAATACTCCGGTATGCTGTTACTTCTCTGTACCTCATCCTTCGTCTTCCATTCAACATATCCCCGTCAACAACTTTAATAACGATTACCGAGTTGTTGGAAACATGCCCGCCAACTCCAATCAATACTCTGGATACACCCCCATGCCATTGTGTCACAACCACCTGCAAATTTAATCTGCAGAAATCGAAACTTGCTATCACATAACGTGTATGGCAATCCTGCGTCAGTGAACAATCCGTTTCGCGGACAGTCTGCCGTTATTAGTCAGCCCAATTTGCCACTAATGTCAAATTGGACACCCGCAGTCACCCAATAGATCACTGGGTTAACAAGTGATGGTAACACAAACCCATCAGTTGGTGTTTTTTCATCCGTAACGCCAATATCTCAGCACCAATTCCCCCACGTATCAAGGGGTCGTAGCGTTTACTATGGGTTTCCCAATCACGACGCATCGGCTGAAAACACTTACATATATCAGCAGCAACCTTTTGCAGCTGACCCTAGCACAACATTGCCGTCGTTGCAACCAGCTCCCCAACCGCAAGCCGTGACACTGAATGACTTAGTCCAAGTCAAAGAAGGATCCCCTTCCAGAATGGAAGCTGGCCCAGTACGATGGCAACCCGCTCCAATTGCACGAATAGTTTGGCCAATTTTGCAGTACTGTAGACGCAGCGTCCCTAAGTTAACTTATTTAAAAACATTAGTCATGGGAAAAGCTAAGTCAGCCATAGCAGAGTTCGCATACAGTGGAAGAATGTATAAGGATGCTCTGAAAACTCTAGAAAGAAAGTTGGGCCAGCCACAAAACGTAATTACGGCCCACCTTGATAAGTTGTCCAGTTTCCCGCAGCTTCGAATGCACAACTCTGAGAAAATCATTAGCTTCTCGATGACCATTTCAAGTCTAGTTGCTGTTTTTAGGTCTCTTGATTATGAAGAAGATTTGAAAAGCGTCTCTTTGTTAAATCAAGTTCTTTCTAAAATTCCACCAAACATGAGAGAATCGTGGTCACTTTTTGTCGTGAAACGTAATTGGCCACGCCCCAACCTAATTGACTTAAATATTTGGTTAAAAGATGAAGCAGAAGCTCATGAGCAAAATAAAAAAATATACTTGGAAAGCCCAAAGTCGAAGAGCCATCCAAAACTAAAGCTGTAACGAGAGTTTTTGCCTCGACAAGTACAGTTGAGAAAAAGTTTGAATATCCTTCTCGTATCCTCTGCAAGGGGAAACATGCCTTGTGGAAGTGTTCTGTGTTTAAGGAGAAAACTCCAACACAACGTGCGAAATTCTCTGCGGAAAACAAATTGTGCTTCTTCTGCTTACAAGGGAACCACGCATTCCGGCAAGGTCCCAGAGCAAAGAAATGCACCAAACCAGGTTGCACTAGCACCCATAGTGTACTTCTTCATGGGGCTGAACGTGTTTTTCCTAGTCGAAATCCGGACAAAAATGATAGCCATACAAGACCCAACGCTGGTCAACCAAGATCTAATACAGAGCCGGATAGAGCGAGCACAAACGCTGATCGAAAATCATTCTGCAAGAATATACCAAACGCAAGTTCGAATCATGCAGACTTTAATCCCGTTCCGTTGGATGTAAGTTGCGCAATCTCGAACGACCAATCATCAATCATAACATCGAAAGGGTTACTGCCCATAATCAAGCTCCACGTTTCCACCGATTTCCAGAATGCTGATTGCTTAACATTGTGCGACTCAGCATCTAGTAATTCCTGGATATCGACTAATTTAGTCAAATGTCTGAATCTCTCAGGAAGAGATTTGGATCTCACAGTAAATGGTATTAACACAACGACTGTTGTTAAAACGAAACAAGTTCAGATGAAGGTATCTTCTAACTTCGATGGATTCGAATACATATTCGATTTAACCGCATTTGTCAAGGATGAACTTAAAGTCGGTACCGATACCGTCAACATCCCTGCATTACAGAGCAAGTATCCGTACCTTGCTTCAATCAAACCAATTGTGTATAGCTACGCCGATGTAGACTCAATAATTGGTCAAGACTCCTTCCATGCTATTCGGCCTGAGGAGTATTTCAAGAGTGAGGCCGATCCAAACACATCGCCTGTCGCGGTTCGCCTTCCAATAGGCTGGGTCTTGAGCGGCCCAATGCCGACATCTACTGGTTTCCTTTCTACTTGTTTCAAGTGCAATACGGATGATACCGAAATAGCTTGTCAAATCAAACGCTGGTATGAAATAGAGTCATACGGAGCCTACAAACAGGTCAATTCCCGTTCAGCCGAGGACAATAGGGCGGCTAAAATACTTGATTCCTCCACCTTCCATGATGGATCAAGATACGCTGTAGGTATGATTTGGGCAGAAGAATCTATCATGTTACCAGACAATTACTATTCCTCTTTGGCTCAGTTAAAATCGTTGGAAAAACGTTTAGCGAAAGATCCTCACTTAAGGGATCAATACTCAAAAACTATCGAAGGTGATTTGAGTAAAGGATACGTGATTCAAGTTCCTCCCCATAATTTTTCGAACCGCAGCATACGCGAGTGGTATCTTCCTCACCATCCCGTGGTGAACCCAAACAAACCTGGTAAAGTGAGGCGTGTCCTTAACGGAGCGTCTAAATTCCACGGTACGTCATTGAACAAATCGTTGCTAGTAGGACCCGACCTGCTGCAAAACCTTGTGTTCGTTCTCCTCCGTTTTCGTCAGCATCATTTTGCCGTATCGGCTGACATTGAAGGGATGTTCCTACAAGTCGGCGTCCTTCCAGAGGACCAACCATCTCTTCGTTTTCTGTGGCAGGAGGACCCCACAGCCGATCTTTGATACACCAGACATACGTATGTACACCAGACATATCTTTGGAGCGAGATATTTGCCAACGTGTGCAAATTATGCATTGCAACGGACTGCAATAGATAATCAGGCGATGTTCCCTGATGAGGCGTCCGCAGTTCTAGAGAAATTTTATATGGACGACTACCTATACTCCTTTGAGGACCCTGATGTTGCATTTAAAATGAGTCAAGAGTTGATTACTCTGTTAGCTCTAGGTGGTTTTAAATTAACTAAGTTCATATGTAATGTAACTAAAATTAATAAAGAGTTAAGCCCGCCCCAAAGCGCGCCGCAACAGGAAAGTAAAAATGTTGTAACTTGTAGGGATAATTCTTCTCATGTTCTTGGTCTGAAATGGGACTATATCGACGACACTTTGGTCGTAAGCCGTGGTGTCAATCGTGAACTTAAAAATTCGATAACACAGCGAACAGTGTTAAGTTTTGTTTCTTCCGTTTTCGACCCCATAGGTCTCGTAGCGCCCTATACCGTAAGAGCGCGATTATTGTTGAAAGAAATCTGGCGCATTCATGGCCAACAATGGGATGATGAGCTACCCGTTGATATCAAGACAAAATTTTCTGCCTGGCACTCTGGTTTGCCATCTCTAGGGAAAATGAGTATAAAGCGCACCAGTCGATTGGGTTGAGTTACACATATTCGGTGACAGCTCAGAAGAAGTTTTTTGTGCTGTAGCTTTTCTTTGCGCCCGTGTGAAAACTTCAATAGAAACACAAGTTGCCTTCGTCTTTGGAAAAGCAAGAGTCGCGCCCATGAAAGCGCTTTTCATCCCGAAGCTTGAACTGCAGGCCGCGTTACTCGCTACCCGCTTGAAGGAAGATGTCCTCAAAGCTCTAACCATTCCTGTGTCAAACACGTTCATGTGGACTGACAGCACCACTGTGCTCCAGTGGTTAAACTCAGGTAGTAAGCAACCCACGTTCGGGGCAAACCGGATTGGAGAGATTCTAGAAAGTACGACCGTAGACCAGTGGTTTCCTGTCTTAAGTGGAGACAACCCTGCTGATACGGGAACCAGAGGTATCTCAGCGGAGTCCTTAAAAACAAGCAGCTGGGTGAACGGGCCAAGTCTGCTGAAAATTGGCGAGTGGCCTTTCAAGCCGAGCTTAGAAATACATAAGAAAATCTGCCTGGCTGGTCCCGCTTGTGACCTTAATGAAGGTTTACAGCAGGCCTCTATTTTTTTCAAACGTTGCACAAAAACAAAAACAACCCATTTTATTTGCATGGGAAAAATTCAGCTCGTTTCGTAAACTCCAGCGAGTGGTTGCCTTCATGCTCAGACTTAGTCCGAAACACCAGCACTACCGCACTAAAGTCAAGGAAATAACCAATCCGGTTGAATTAGAAACCGCCAAACAACGACTTTTGTTGATTTCCCAAAAGGAATCTTTTGAAGCGGAATATTTACTCCTGTCCTGCAACAAAACCGTCAAAAAGTCTAGTCGTATTGCACAATATGCACCGTTTATGGGTCCTGCGTTCCTCATTCGTTCAACTGGGCGAATTCGTCGCCTAGTTGAAAGTGAATATGACACAAAACACCCCATAATCCTTGATGGAAGGCATTCTCTGGTGAAATTGTTCGTAAGTGATATTCATTATCGCTATCAGCACCAGTTCTTAGAACTACCTGCGAGCTGTAATTCACTTAGAGTTCGCAATCTTGAGCCTTCGCTCTTTATTAAAGTCCATTGAAGTCCACTGTCTTATATGTAGGAAGCGCAAAGCCAAAACTGTCACCCCTATGATGGCAGAGCTTCCAGTTGAAAGGCTTGGTTACCGCCAGCCTCCCTTCACAAACTGTGGCGTTGATTACTTTGGACCAATTTACGTCTCAATCAGGAGGAGTTCTGAAAAACGATGGTGCTTCCTTTTTGCATGTATGGCCACCAGAGCTGTACATATTGAGATTGTCTCATCCATGGACACGAGTTCGTGTGTAATGGGAATCGAAAGATTCATTGCCCGTCACGGCACTCCATCAGTCATTTGGTTTGATAACGGCACCAATTTTGTGGGAGCCGAGAAAGAACTCTTAAATTGTATTCAGTCGTGGAACGAACATGCACCCCCCAGAGCTGGCGAAAAAGGGTATTAAGTGGAAATTTAACCCCCCGGCAGCCCCGCATCACGGTGGTTCTTGGGAACGTCTCGTTCGGTGTTGTAAAAAGGTATTCTACGCAATAATAGGAAGTAGAAAGCTCACTCCCGAAGTCCTCGAAACAACCTTTTGTCTTGTAGAACAATCACTGAACGCTTGACCTATAACATCAGTAAGTGCAAGTCCAGATGGTTTCGAGGTGTTAACTCCTAATCATTTTTTGTTAGGCCCAAATGGTACTAGCTTTCCTTCTTTCTCTTTCCAGGAGCTTTTCGACCATCGAAAGCAATATATCCGAGCGCAAAGCTACGCCGACGCAATTTGGAGTCGTTGGCTGCGAGATTATGTGCCAGCGCTGAATAAACGCAGTAAGTGGCACTCCGATAGTGACGTTATTTTCAGAACAGGGGATTTAGTGTGGATTGTTGACGAACGCAGCCCAAGGGGACCCTCTCCTCTGGCTCGTATAAAAACCCTTAATTACGGAAAAGACAACATAGCCCGATCCGCCGTAGTTACCACCCGCTCTGGGGAGCTAACTCGACCGGCCGTAAAACTCGCACCCATTTTCGCTCCTTTGGGCGCGGAAGATGTTTGCGCTTAATTTTGTCTTAAATTAATGACATCATTATAGCGCAAAAGTGAAAAAGCTAAAATTAGATTTTCTTAGACAAAAGGCCTTAAAAACTACTGGTTTGTCCCATTAAGGTCAGTTTGCCATCAAAAGGTTTATAGATTTTCGAGGTTGTTGGAAACCGTATTGCTAAAAATGTTAACCGAAAAATGTCTAACCGATATTACTTATTCTATATATTATCTGTTGAATTGCCGATGATTTACAGATATTGAAGCAGGTTTTTGTAAGGTCTTACAAGATACACGAGAGTGCGGCACAGCATAAGAAAAAAGAAATTACAATTTTGCATTTATATTCTAAAGAACGACAAACAAAACTTGCAACTTACACAAAATTTTTATGAAAATTTTTGCACACTTGTTAAAAAAACAAAAATGACTTTTGCATCAAGTAAAAAATTTAATTAAATTTTTGCATACTTCTTGAAAAAATCAAACCAAAATTTGCATCTTCCAAAAAAACTCCGGGGTAATTTTTTCACACCTGTTAAAAACTACAAATTTGAATCGTTGAAAAAACTTTTGATTTGAATGAAAAATCAATTTTGACAAGAATTTTATAAGCAAATAATCAATTGTTAATACAAAAAATGGCACCCTCACTATTTAAAAATCTATAACTATCAATGAAACAACCAACGTTTTTTAACAAATCAGTCTCATACTTTGAGTTCCGAACTTTTCGAATCTTTTCCAAAAAAGCTGATTCAAGAGTCGCAAGCTACTGAGCAGAACTGATAAAAAGTAATTTTTTTTTCGCAGCAGTCGTTTCTTTGTAATCGAATCAGCTTTTGTACAGAGTAAATGCGACTTTTCAAACAGAGTATTGTTTACTCGAGCGTAATAAGGATGATATTATCTCGTAGTACAAATCCAAGAATAATATTAATTTTACAGCGGAATCCAGCTCATTGTAAACTTCATTCAGCTTTTCTTTGATCACTTCAGTATCTAACTGGGACATTTGAAGTTAAATATCTTAGTTTTCCTTTTTCAATTTCTGTGTCCACCAGAAAATGTTGACAAGCGCTCAACTCGATATAGTTATCCGACTAAGTAACGGTATTTTTAGAGAAACTTACTCAACCAAAGAGTTTAAATTTTAATCAAGTAATGATTATCAAAGCTTCAAGCTTACGGCTGAATCACACCTGACAAGATAGAAGTTTTTGTATTCTAGAAAATTTGAAACCAATCAAAAAATGGTTTGATAAAATATTAAAGACCCAATTTATTCCCTACCCGATACCCTTGTTTGTCAAAATTCAAGCAAAGATCATTTTTTCCTCTATTTCTTGAGCGATTTTCAAACTTTCAAAAAATTTTGTTTGGTATGTTTAGTATAAAGTTTGCAGAGATTTGCTATGAAAACTTCATCAACTTTAAGCTTTCTTCTCAACTCTACATCAAAATCAAAGAGCTTGACCACCTTCTCAAACATCAAAAAAAATCTACTTACAAAAAAATCAATTCAATTGACGGAAAATTTTGCAGAATTGCTACCTTTTTTAATTTTCTTTCTTATAATACTTATTTCGGCAAAATTTCAATTTATGGTCATTTTTTAACCTGGTCATTTTTTACCGATGGCCATTTTCAACGATAGAATTCTAACCTGATCTATCACAAATCCAAGTGCGAGAAACAGTCTCTGGAGTGGATATCCCAATCCAAGTCTGGCACATGAAGGAAGTGATGCGAAGATTTTTCAACGAACGTCAAATGACGCAAGTACCCATCACAGAGAACCAATTTGGATCAATACCAATGATGGAGAAATTGTCTGAGCATGTTGGAAAGAACTACGCCGAGTAGACGGACTCCAGATATGTGTCTCAAACAGTCAATGACTTCATTTTTATTTTAGGAGGAAACACCATCGCATTAGACAAAGATGAGCGATTGTCTGGAACAATGACACCTCAAAACATCCCACCGCATTAACCACCAGCAGTAGAGTCACAAAAAGCTCTTCGTTTTATAGGGAACCTCCAGAATTCTTCTGTTAATTGATTGCTCCTTGATTTTTAATATGGAATTAATTGTTGCTTGTAATTATCCTATTTTTTGAAAATCTCTTCTAGCTATGGGAATGGATGAGTAGTTCAGATCATAACATACCAATTAATTTTAAAAACAAGGAGAACACCAGTTAAACTAGCAAAACAGTTGTTCCACATATATCAGGAAACTTGATGATTTTTTGCACATTTCTTGGAGAAAACACTAAAATTTTCAAAAACATACGACTACTTGATGAATTTCTGCTTCTTAACAAAAATGGGAACACATTATGCATTTTGCAGAAAAACGTGAAACACTTCAAGCGTTTTGTAGAAAAATCTGAAACCCTTTTTCAAAAAACAAAATGAAATACTTAGCATCTTAGCAACAAGAGAAATTGTTACAGTTTTTCTTGCACCGTTAATAATTTTTTTTTTCTGAAATTCTTTATTCGAAATCCAGTGCGAGAAACAGTCTCTGGAGTGGATATCCCAATCCAAGTCTGGCACATGAAGGAAGTGATGCGAAGGTTTTTCATCGAACGTCAAATGACGCAAGTACCCATCACAGAGAACCAATTTGGATCAATACCAATGATGGAGAAATTGTCTGAGCATGTTGGAAAGAACTACGCCGAGTAGACGGACTCCAGATATGTGTCTCAAACAGTCAATGACTTCATTTTTATTTTAGGAGGAAACACCATCGCATTAGACAAAGATGAGCGATTGTCTGGAACAATGACACCTCAAAACATCCCACCGCATTAACCACCAGCAGTAGAGTCACAAAAAGCTCTTCGTTTTATAGGGAACCTCCAGAATTCTTCTGTTAATTGATAGCTCCTTGATTTTTAATATGGAATTAATTGTTGCTTGTAATTATCCTATTTTTTGAAAATCTCTTCTAGCTATGGGAATGGATGAGTAGTTCAGCTCATAACATACCAATTAATTTTAAAAACAAGGAGAACACCAGTTAAACTAGCAAAACAGTTGTTCCACATATATCAGGAAACTTGATGATTTTTTGCACATTTCTTGGAGAAAACACTAAAATTTTCAAAAAAATACGACTACTTGATGAATTTCTGCTTCTTAACAAAAATGGGAACACATTATGCATTTTGCAGAAAAACGTGAAACACTTCAAGCGTTTTGTAGAAAAATCTGAAACCCTTTTTCAAAAAACAAAATGAAATACTTAGCATCTTAGCAACAAGAGAAATTGTTACAGTTTTTCTTGCACCGTTAATAATTTTTTTTTCTGAAATTCTTTATTCGAAATCCAGTGCGAGAAACAGTCTCTGGAGTGGATTTCCCAATCCAAGTCTGGCACATGAAGGAAGTGATGCGAAGGTTTTTCAACGAACGTCAAATGACGCAAGTACCCATCACAGAGAACCAATTTGGATCAATACCAATGATGGAGAAATTGTCTGAGCATGTTGGAAAGAACTACGCCGAGTAGACGGACTCCAGATATTTAGAAGGTTTTTCAACGAACGTCAAACTTTTGCCCATTTGTGAAAAATTCACAACAATTATTACTTTTAAAAGTTATTGAATTTAAAAAAAAATTATTGAAAATTTAATTAAAAGGTGCAGACTTGTCAAAAAATTATTTCAAAATTTGCAACTTGCAAAAATTTTTGAGTGTGTTTTTGCACATGTCTTAAAAATTACAGAATTTTAGGTTTTAAAAAATGCTGAAGCTGGAATAAAACTAATTTTGACATGGTTTTGATTTACAACTCTTCATTAAAAACAAAAGGTAGCGCAAAAAATTGATCGGAGATTCTGGGTTGATGCAAGTTTCTTAACAGAGCTAAGCAGGTGACTTTCGGAATTTTCAGCAACTAACAAAATTATTTGTTTAGGATTAAAAGTTTTATTCATAAACTAACTTCCATAGAACACTGAAAAATGTAGAAAAGTTTCACAAGAGAAAATGATGTCAATACACATTAATTTCCATAGAACAGTGAAAATTGTAAAATATTTACATCAGACAAAATGATGTCACTACTCATTAATATCTAAATGATAGAATCTTAACATTAGAAGATAATATTAAGATCTTCTTATAAACTTCTAGGAGTTAATGTTAAGATTAATGTGTTTATAAGAAGATCTTAATATTATCTTCTAGAATCTTCCGAATCTTCCACTTTCTAAAAAAACTGAAAACTCAACCAATAATAGGAAATTCGAAAAAAGAGATAATCGTTCGAAAAAGATTTGTTGCTGATTTTCATAAATTTTTCAAAAAAAGGAATTTGGTTAGGAAAGTATCTCTACCTGATAAAAAATAAAGCCAAATATAAGAACGGATGTTTTTAGATAAGACTAGAAAGAGATTGAGTGCTCAATTTTTCACAACAAACCAATTGAAAATACTCTGAAACGAAAAATTGAAGACAAAAGTAGTAAATGTTGGAGCTGATCAGGGGCGGAGCATGGAAGACCCCATGTTTTAAAATACGTTATAGATTTCCGGTCTTCCTTGTTATGTATTAACTTTGGGGCTAGAGTCTACAATCTATTAAGACAGGGAATACCAATGATAAGGTTTGAGTGTGATGGTAAGTGAAGGGAAAAACATTTTTTTTGAATTTTGTTTGGAAATGTCTAGTTTTTTGCAAAAATTTTGGCGCGCATTATCTAATTTGTAAATATCAAAATTTATATACCTTTAGATTGTGGAATGAAGGTCTTTTAATCAGTTTTTTGGTAGATGGTAAGTCAAGGCTAAAATTGTTTGAGCAAAAACCTGGATTTTTTACCAAAAAAAATGAAAATTTTTCAAATAAACATAAAAACACGATAAGATTTGTTATAATTTGAGCTACTAACTTTTTGAAGAGATGATCTTACTTTTCGAAACATCTACCTGAAATTATGCTGAAATCTACTGAAACTTCGATAAAAGTCGAATTTATGAAAAAATAAAATTAAATTACAATGGAAAAAATAAATCACTGCATCGTATTTGAAATTTACCGGAAATTTATAATAAACCGCCAACAAAATTCTGCATTGTACAAAAGTTTATTACATTGCTTCACTTGTAAAATGTTTTTTACTTTGCATCAGTTCTTATAATTTCAATAGTTTTGTATGAATTCCATCATCCTGATCTTGTCTTTTTGGATAAAAATTTTTACGTCCTTTTTTTGGTTGCTCATATAATGCCACCATAAGGTTCACGGTTTTGAAATCTCTATATTAGATGTAAGGTTGATTGCTTCATCAAACACTCTACTGTACTTTGACATGGGACCTTTGCTAGAACCTTATATAACTCGTTTGTTCAAACGTTTACTACTGAATTTGAAATTATCTGACTTGTAGTCATAGCAGCAATTTGTCTCGCTACACAAACAGAGCATTTTTGTACATCTAAATTTTTCTCTAAAAAGTTCCGGCTTCCGTTTAACGTGCTTTTTATGGGTACCGCAACACGTTCGAGGGAAGAATATAAAGAATTTGGATCTGCCTTGAAAAAGTCTCTGCAGTCATTTTACCTCATTTTCTCTCAAATAGCTTTCTTATCTGGTTGGATACAGTCATAAAAATTTTCTTCAGCAATTGCTTAATAGAATGAATTTGTGTCCATCTCCAAGTCCTCATTTTTATTTACATCACAGAATTTGTCAAAGAAAATATAGTACAGTTTCAACATTCTCAGGTTTGAATACTGAAGTATGAAAAAGCCAACAATGATGGGTTCTCGGCGCTCAATGGTTGATTTCAACAACTTCAACTCTTCAAGTCTTTTTCAATTATACTCAATCGTTTGAAGAACCGTTCATTGATCACCGTTCATTGAGGAGAATAGTGAACCAAACGGTAAATTTTGATGCACTGCAATCCAAGTTTCATTGGAAAATTGAAGAGAGGAGATATAACTGTTCCATTTTCTAGCTTGAAACTAGATATCAGCATTCTTTGAGGATATTTTTACATTTCGTTTTCAATTGCATAAATCTTCATATAATCTCCATTATCGTTTCTTCTAACCAGGGTATTTTTGAAAATTGGAGGAAAATTTGCAAGTTTTGATTTCAGTTTGTCTAGAACAACTAAGTCGCACTGAACGTACCCAAAAATAGATCCATCGTATATTTTTGCTAAAAGGGAGTCTGTAGAAAGAAGTCTTCTGTAAGGAAAATGGGTTCAGAGATGACTTTTAATCTTTTCATTTGTTTTAAAGCTTTCCTACCACTCACACTCCCTAACTTCTTAAGTTTTGTATCCTTTCTCTTTAATGTATTCTTGTCGCATATCATCCATCTCTCTCTTCTTGTTTCCTCGCTCAATATCCTGTTCTATTGAAGAGGGACGAGCTTCATAACAGGAACAGAAGTGGTAATTACATCCCATTGCTTCGAACACTGTTCTACAGTGATCACAGTAACCATCCACATTAAAGCAGTCGATTTTTTTCTGTTTTTCAGATGTAAAAAAGCTCTCAATTTTACATTCTGGCCTTGTTTCCTGGTAAAAGGACATGACCGTTTTCTCAAAGTTGCGAGTTCGATTATGTGTAGCCTTGAACTTTTGCATATCATTATCAAACTCCCATCTCGTGTACATTCATGTTGGCATCTCTCGATACATTGATAAATGGTAAAGCTGGCTTGCATCAATTCCAACGACCGATATACGAACATTTGTTGAATTTCTGATGAAGGTTTCATCAACCACAGTTTTGTGAGTGAGAACAATGGAAAGTCCACCAGTCATGCCGTCTCTAATTTTTTCACACAAATCTTCATCATTCTCGCAAAATGGATAAAGCTCGTAATTTGTAGATTTGTGTACACATAAGTTTGCTAGATTTGGAAGAGTACATCCAAGTTTCATTATATCTATCCCCTTGTTATGATAAAACTGAATCATTTTTCTGCATTTTTTCTGCATTGCTTCTAAGGTTAATATCCTTGTTGTTATATCACTTCAAAAAGTCTTTAAACAATGTCATTCCGTTTTTCTTCCAAGTCTCCCGTAAGTAATTGTAATTATCCAAAGCAGATGGAGGCACAGACTTGACTTGAAGCTTTTTCAGTGCTCGTTGTTCGTCAAGCACCCTCTTTCTCAGCTTCTCATAGTACTTAAAGTCTTTGTCTAGAGGATTATTCTTTCTAAGTTTACTGAAAATGGCTTCATACGGCGGCAACTCGGGAAAATAAAGCTTGTCTGGGTTGTCAAACCACTCATAGGGGAAGAGTCCTTTCGTTTCGCTACCTTTATAGTCTTTGAGAAAGGAGTCCAGAGTAGTTGTTCCACCCAGAATTTCCATTATGTCGAGAAACTGTACATCTCCAACCTTGAAGGAAATGAAAAAGTTTGCTTTTTTGATGACTGATGTTTCTTGTTCTTTTTTATATATAAAATATGGAATTGAGTAGGACTTGATCAAATTCAAACCAAATCTACCGCTGTAAAATCCAAAAACAGTAAAAAAAAAATATACATAACTCTCCAGATGTTGTTTCAAATCAATGAGTTGGTTTTTCTGAATTCCCAAGAATTGTGTTGACATATCTGCTTCTTCCGAATCGTCAATGCATTCATCTTCGTACTCGATTTGTTTATTTGGCTATTCTTTACATCGTCCTTTTAGTTGATTAAAAATTGTTTTCATTCTTTCAGTGATAGCTATTTCAATATCTTGAAATTTTGTTCTAATCTCCAGCTTACTTTTCTCAACCAACAGTTCGATGTTGCTTACAAAGTCAATTATCAGGTTCTTGTTGTACAAAAAGATGGGTTCATCAATCAGATATGATGATATAGAGACTGAAATTGGAACATGTTTTTCAATCCAGATTGTAGTTTGTGTTTCTTTTTTATCCTCTCTAGAAAGAAAAATCTACTCAAAAGCGAAATTTGCTGGGTCATTAAAAAGTTTGTTATCTTCAGAATCTGGAAGATTGAATTCTTCTAGCTTTTCGAACAAGATTTCTCGAAGCTCGTACACCTGTTTTCGGTAAAGATGCATCACTCGATCCTTGCATCCCAGAAGATGTTAGTTAAAATTGTCGGATTTTGTGAAGAAAGTTTCACATTTTGGACACCGAGAACATTTGAAGGAGCTATCTATATCATTTGTATGAATAAAATTATTGTTGAATCTCAGTAGTTTATCAAACTTTCCGATACATCTTCGAGCTTGTTCTCCTATATATTCTCCTTCTTGGATATCAAAATTGTATGTAAAGATGTTTCTCGACAACACACAAACTCTTGCACAATTAGCTCGACAACAGGTAAGTCCTCTACTGAAACTCCACAAAAAAAACTTTTCCGATCATGACCTGAATTTGAAACAAGTACTTTAAAGCACCTTGAAATTTGAGATTCGAGATCATTGTGTCCGTTCACGTACATTGCCAATGCTCTGAAAAGACACAATTGATCTTTGTATGTTTCCTTCTCTTTGTTAGATAAAAGACAGTTAACATTATGATTTTTCAGTAAAAGTTCGGGTAAGACAGAGTCCGGAAATCCCATTGGGATGTTTTTGAGCAAAGCAGCAACAATTTTGACGTTAGTAGTCAACTTGAATTTCCATTTTGTGTGCTGGCGTTCTCGGGTACATTGTTCACAATATCAAATTTTTCTACTTTTTCTTGAATTGTTATCAAATCCGCTTTCGTACCCAGTTAGTGGGATCTTTCAAACAAAGTATTGTTTTCATGGGCGTAGAAGTATTGACATTCACCAGTCTGAATAATTCGAAGAGCAAATCCCACAGCAATTTTGATCTATGCGGCAGAATCGATCTTGTTGAAGACTATTTCAAGTTTCTCAATGATTTTTTTAGTTTCTAACTTGGACATTTGGAAGTTAAATACCTTATATCTCCCATTTTCTATCTCCGTATCCACCAGAAATCATTGAAAAGAACTAAGTTCCTGCTTCAGTTTTTCACCATCTTTACCCTTCTTTCTACACAATCTGGTTCAAAACGGCCACCGTATCACTAGGTTTTCGTTGCTTAGCTCCGTGTTCCTTTCTCCGATGTTGTTGGAGAGAGTATTAACTTGGGAACTCTTGTTCACAAAAAGAACAAACCATCGACTGCTTCGAACTTGGTTGAGCCTGCTTCTTGACAGTATGGTAGCGCATCTCCTATTTGCTCTTTGTGTAATAATGTCAATTTGGACACTTATGTTCCTTTTGTTTTCCACATCTCTTCCGATGTAGACCTGCACTTTAACGAACATACATATTTCCACAGTCTCCCCACTTCATTTTCTCGTTTAGGTTAAAGGCAGGGAAGACGGCTGAACTACACCTGACTAGAAAAGAAATTTTATTTAAATTTGAAAATTTGAAGTTAATGAAAAAATCGTATGATAACATATCAAAGACTCTTTTTATTCCTCACTCGGTTCCCAAATTTGTGAAAACTCCCCAGCAAAGTTTTTTATTTCTTCATTTATTTAAAGATTTTCAAAGTTAAACTCCTGCTTGATTAGGTTTGTAATAAGATTTCCAGAGACTTGCTAAGCAAAATTAACCAACTTTGAGCTATCCTCTCAAATCTACATCAAAATCAAAGAAATTGACTATTTACTCAAAAATTAGCAATTTTTCATCGATTACATACAAAAAATTCAATTTAACTTCAAGAGAAAAATTTTGGAAATGCTACTTGTTCTAACTTTTGTTCTTTTGTTACTTATATCTGCGATATTTATTATTTCTACAGCAAACATGGTCATTCATTTTTGCGATTGCTTTTGTGTATATTTTTACTTACTTGAAAATTTTATATCCTTAAAAGGTAAGCTTTTGTCTGATTGGATACGACAACTAGAACAAAGATGAACAATTTTTGATTCGAAACGACAATGTGTAGAAAGTACCTAAAATGGAACTTTGTTTCCGCTTGTACACGACTTTTATATAAGAATACCATAAAAGAAAGCTGAAAACTGATTGGACACGACTACAATCCAAATGAGAAAGATCAATTCTGATTGGTGAGCCCCACACATTCGAGTTGAATGTACCCCTCACTCCTATCTAAAAATTATTTTAATTTCAACTAGCCTTCTGTCAACTACCCCCTTTGTCAGCACTAAATCATTTTAATTTTAACTTATATACCGTCAATTATCTCGCTCTCAACTGTAAATCTTGTTTTATCTCTGTATCTTCTACTCGACCTATTGCTCAAAATGATCTTCTCAGTGCAAAACAGCAACCTTATGTATCGAATTTTCACCTGGTCTAGTACAAATTCAAGTGCGACAAACCTTGTCTGGAGTATTTTTGGCACGAATGGACATCTCAATTCAAGTCTGACACATGGTGGAAATGATGCGAAAGGATTTCAACGAGCATCATATGATGCAAGTACCCATCTTAGAGAACCAACTTGGAACAATGCAAATGATGAAAGAAAAATCTGGGCATGTGCGAATGAGCTACCGCGACAGTCTCGAATTTAGAAATAAGGCTCAACCACTCGACGACTTTCTCTTTCCTTGGGAGGACGCAGGGTTCGCCTAAAACCCCATCGCAATAAACGAAGATGAGAGCTTCTCACAATCTCTGAAGTATTTTTGGCCCGAATGGACATCCCGATCCAAGTCTCGCACATGGTGGAGGTGATGCAAAGAGATTTCAACGAACACCATTTGACGCAAGTACCCATGACAGAGAACAAACTTGGAGAAGTGCAAATGATGGAGGAAGTGGCTGAGCATCTGGGAATGAACTATCCCGAAAATCCTGACTCTAGATATGTGGCTCAAACAATCGACGATTTCCTCTTTCCTTGGGAAGAGGGAGCTGTGGACAACCCAATTACCATCAAAGAGGATGAGGGGTTCTCTGAGCCAAGAACCACAGTCAGCAAACCATCAAGACAACCACCGGTGATGAAGGCAAGACCAGCTTTGCGCTCTATTGAGAGCTTGCGAAAATCTTCAGCAGCTCGACAGCTCTTTGATCTGTAAATAGTTTGTTTGTCTTGTGTTCAGTAATTTAACTTTTTTGCATCTAGTAATTTTATTTTAAAGAGATAGGAACAAAGAGATAAGTTCAATGAAAAATTTGTTTAAAAAACTGAGAATTTTTTTTGATTTGCTTAAGTACTTTTTTAAAAACCAAACTATTTATGCAATAAAAATTTCAACAAAATTCAGTTATAAGGATGGCAAAAAATTTTTTAACATGTTCTGCACACACGATAATAAAGTCATCACATTTTTTATTTTTTGGAAACATGTTAAAAACTTTACATTTCTTTTGCACCACGCAAAATTTTGAAAATATTTCTCGTTTTTTTGTTACAGAAATCGAAAAAATCTTGCAAAATAAAAAAAATTTCATTAAGTATTTTCGTGTTTTAAAGAAAATTGTAACAAAAATTTCTTGCACTGTTGAAACATAAACTTTATGCAATTCATTGCTCTAAATTTGATCATAGAAAATTTTAATTTTCGCATGTATGTTGATCAGAAACATCAGAAAAAGAATGTATTAAAATAGGGAATAGCACTCAAAGTGATCAATAAACAAAAGTTTTTAGCATTTAGTTAACAAGTTTTTTACAATAACTTTTTGCATTTTTCGCATATGCATAAGAAAAATGAAATTACAATTTTGCATTTATATTCTAAAGAACGACAAAAAAAATTGCATCTTACACAAAATTTTTAGAAAATTTTTGCACACTTGTTAAAAAAACCAAAATAATTTTTGCATCAACTAAAAAACTTTAATTAAATTTTTGCATACTTGTTGAAAAAATCAAACCAAAATTTGCACCTTCCAAAAAAACTCCGGTGTAATTTTTTCACACCTGTTAAAAACTACAAATTTGAATCGTTGAAAAAACTTTTGATTTGAATGAAAAATCAATTTTGACAAGAATTTTTTCTAAGCAAATAATCAATTGTTAATACAAAAAATGGCACCCTCACTATTTAAAAATCTATAACTATCAATGAAACAACCAACGTTTTTTAACAAATCAGTCTCATACTTTGAGTTCCGAATTTTTCGAATCTTTTCCAAAAAAGCTGATTCAAGAGTCGCAAGCTACTGAGCAGAACTGATAAAAAGTAATTTTTTTTTCGCAGCAGTCGTTTCTTTGTAATCGAATCAGCTTTTGTACAGAGTAAATGCGACTTTTCAAACAGAGTATTGTTTACTCGAGCGTAATAAGGATGATATTATCTCGTAGTACAAATCCAAGAATAATATTAATTTTACAGCGGAATCCAGCTCATTGTAAACTTCATTCAGCTTTTCTTTGATCACTTCAGTATCTAACTGGGACATTTGAAGTTAAATATCTTAGTTTTCCTTTTTCAATTTCTGTGTCCACCAGAAAATGTTGACAAGCGCTCAACTCGATATAGTTATCCGACTAAGTAACGGTATTTTTAGAGAAACTTACTCAACCAAAGAGTTTAAATTTTAATCAAGTAATGATTATCAAAGCTTCAAGCTTACGGCTGAATCACACCTGACAAGATAGAAGTTTTTGTATTCTAGAAAATTTGAAACCAATCAAAAAATGGTTTGATAAAATATTAAAGACCCAATTTATTCCCTACCCGATACCCTTGTTTGTCAAAATTCAAGCAAAGATCATTTTTTCCTCTATTTCTTGAGCGATTTTCAAACTTTCAAAAAATTTTGTTTGGTATGTTTAGTATAAAGTTTGCAGAGATTTGCTATGAAAACTTCATCAACTTTAAGCTTTCTTCTCAACTCTACATCAAAATCAAAGAGCTTGACCACCTTCTCAAACATCAAAAAAAATCTACTTACAAAAAAATCAATTCAATTGACGGAAAATTTTGCAGAATTGCTACCTTTTTTTAATTTTCTTTCTTATAATACTTATTTCGGCAAAATTTCAATTTATGGTCATTTTTTAACCTGGTCATTTTTTACCGATGGCCATTTTCAACGATAGAATTCTAACCTGATCTATCACAAATCCAAGTGCGAGAAACAGTCTCTGGAGTGGATATCCCAATCCAAGTCTGGCACATGAAGGAAGTGATGCGAAGGTTTTTCATTGAACGTCAAATGACTCAAGTACCCATCACAGAGAACCAATTTGGATCAATACCAATGATGGAGAAATTGTCTGAGCATGTTGGAAAGAACTACGCCGAGTAGACGGACTCCAGATATGTGTCTCAAACAGTCAATGACTTCATTTTTATTTTAGGAGGAAACACCATCGCATTAGACAAAGATGAGCGATTGTCTGGAACAATGACACCTCAAAACATCCCACCGCATTAACCACCAGCAGTAGAGTCACAAAAAGCTCTTCGTTTTATAGGGAACCTCCAGAATTCTTCTGTTAATTGATAGCTCCTTGATTTTTAATATGGAATTAATTGTTGCTTGTAATTATCCTATTTTTTGAAAATCTCTTCTAGCTATGGGAATGGATGAGTAGTTCAGATCATAACATACCAATTAACTTTAAAAACAAGGAGAACACCAGTTAAACTAGCAAAACAGTTGTTCCACATATATCCTCTGGCTCGTATAAAAACCCTTAATTACGGAAAAGACAACATAGCCCGATCCGCCGTAGTTACCACCCGCTCTGGGGAGCTAACTCGACCGGCCGTAAAACTCGCACCCGTTTTCGCTCCTTTGGGCGCGGAAGATGTTTGCGCTTAATTTTGTCTTAAATTAATGACGTCATTATAGCGCAAAAGTGAAAAAGCTAAAATTAGATTTTCTTAGACAAAAGGCCTTGAAAACTACTGGTTTGTCCCATTAAGGTCAGTTTGCCATCAAAATGTTTATAGATTTTTGAGGTTGTTGGAAACCGTATTGCTAAAAATGTTAACCGAAAAATGTCTAACCGATATTATTTATTCTATATATTATCTGTTGAATTGCCGATGATTTACAGATATTGAAGCAGGTTTTTGTAAGGTCTTACAAGATACACGAGAGTGCGGCACAGCATAAGAAAAAAGAAATTACAATTTTGCATTTATATTCTAAAGAACGACAAACAAAACTTGCAACTTACACAAAATTTTTATGAAAATTTTTGCACACTTGTTAAAAAAACAAAAATGACTTTTGCATCAAGTAAAAAACTTTAATTAAATTTTTGCATACTTGTTGAAAAAATCAAACCAAAATTTGCATCTTCCAAAAACAATCCGGGGTAATTTTTTCACACCTGTTAAAAAGTACAAATTTAAATTGTTGAAAAAACTTGATTTGAATGAAAAATCAATTTTGACAAGAAATTTATAAACAAATAATCAATTAATAATACAAAAATTGACACCCTCATTATTTACAAATCCATAACTATCAATGAAAAAACCAACATTTTTTAACAAATCAGTCTCATACTTTGAGTTTCGAACTTTTCGAATCCTTTCCAAAAAAGCTGACTCAAGAGTCGCAAGCTACTGAGCAGAACTGATAAAATGTAATTTTTTTCGCAGCAGTCGTTTCTTTGCACTGCTGGGTAATTTTTTTGGTTTTCTACATTTCAAGTTGTGTTTGACTGCACGATTCAAGTGATTGAATACTTCATCTCTTGATGAATGAAATAAAAATGGAATAAAATCTGTAATTGTATAAAATAAAAATACAGTCAACAATTTGGTAAATGAAATGATATTCATCTAATCTTTGCAAAATTTGATGAAGCGATGATCTGATTATCTCTAAGTGAAATTTGCATTTTTCCACTGAGGAGAATCATGGAAGGTTAGATAAACAGTAGTCTTTGGTGACAATGAATTTTTCATAAAAGCTTTCTGAGACAGAAATAAAAAGAGATTTTGCATTGTAATCCGAATAAAAAGTGGAATATGCTTGACACATAGGAGATGCCATCACCGATTACTTGTTGAAAATGATTTTTATCTACATAGAATGCTTATATAGTAGTTCCAGCACCTACGCAATGTCCATATTTGGATCATCATCTACCCACTATTCCATATAAGGTAAAATTACCCTATGTGCAATGTACAGTGAGTCAACTGCGTTTCCTAATTTCTATATTTTTACAAATATTATTAATGTGAAATATTTACTACTGATCAGTTGGCTCTGAGTCTCAAGTCAAAAATGTTATCAAAAAAAAATATCTTTCCCAATTATATTGAATTTGATGAAAATCAAAAAAGAAATGGGAGATTTTCTTGGTCTCAAAAACCTCATAACGGAAAAAACTACTTTGAGCCTGGCATGCAATTACTAAAGAAAAGTAATTGGAGACGAATCGAAAAATCTCAGTGAGTCTATCTTGGTGAAAAAGAAGGAGAAAAGGTATTAGAAATATAGAATACTCTTATTCATGATGCTGAAAACTTTAGACTCGCTCCTGTATTGGAACCCTATTCTAAAAAAAAAGACTCAACCATGGAGCAGGAACTTGCAAACTCTCATGCGGTGTATGTCATTCAAACATACAAGTAGAAAAGCATATCACAATCAAAAAGTACAGTGTGAACAAACCACCCTACATTCAGCTTCGTTTCTTCACTGCAAAGGGGAGCAAAGTCTTGAAGCAAGTTGCCTATGCCAAGTATCCTTTGAACGACTTCAAGGAACACGCCCAAATCTTGGGAGATTTTATGTTTGTCGAGAATTGCAATTTTTGATAATTTTGTTGAATGATGTTATTATAGTCAAGAAATTCGAGTATTCATTTTGCTGAACCTTTTTTTAAAATTTGTTTGAGCTGAGCAGTATGAGTTGAAACAATGGTTTTTCAAAAAATCTTTTTTTAAAGCTTCATAATAAAATTGTACAGTGAAGGTACAATGAAAGTAACTTTTTTTGTGTTTGATGAAAAATCACGCTTAATCAAATCACAATTTCTGGGATTTTCATTGAAATTGTAAACGTTGATTTTCTACAGTGCCATCGCCTATAATGATACAAATTTTTTGAATGTTTTTATATAAAGCAAAACCGAGGGAATAAAATCAACCAGATTATCATACTCCTCTTTTTTCAGCTAAAATTTCTGATTGTTTTTCCAAGTGTTTCCTTTTCTACGATGTTCTACTAGATTTTTTTTAAAAAATAACTGAACGATAACTTAAGAAGATTTTACGTCTTCCATAATGCAAAGCCCACCCAAATTGAGAAATTTGGGATTCCGTAATTAAATCTTGCTATCTTGGTAAACTTTGGGATCCCAAAACTGTTTGTGAAAATTTCTGGAACTTTTCTTGAAAAACGATATAAAAACGTACCAATTTATTTTGAAGCTTCAAAACAAGATTTCTGGAAAAACCAATGTTCCAACTCATACTGCTCAGCTCAAACAAATATAAAAATATTCCAGGAGATGAATATTTGAAATACTTGACTATAACAACATCATTCAAATTGCAGTTCTCAACAAAGATAAATTCTCCCAAGATTCGTTCAAAGTATAGTTGACATAGGCAACTTGCTTCAAGACTTCGCTCTCCTTTACAGTGAAGAGTCGGAGCTGAATGTAGGGTGGTTTGTTTACACTGTACTTCTTGATAGTGACACATATACGTTTCTTCTTGTATGTTTGAATGTCATACACCGCATGACAGTTCGCAAATTCCTGCTCCATGGTTGAGTCTTTGTCAGACTAGGATTCCAGTATAGAAACGAGTCCAAGGTTGTCAGCATCGTGAATAACAGAAATCCATATTGCTGATATTCTTTCTCCTTCTTTTTCACTATGATGGACTTGCAGGAATTTTTCGATTTGTCACGATTCTTTCTCCAGCAATTGGAAGCGAGGTTCAAAGTAACGTTTTCCGTTGTAGGGTTTTTGGGACCAAAAAAACCACCCAATTTTTTTTTGATTTTTGGGTTTTGGATACAGAATCACAAACTTCTCAAATTGAGTGGGCTTTGAATCATGGAAAACGTGAAGTTTTTCTAAGTTATCGTTCAGTTATTAAAAAAGTAGATCGAATAGAATATCAGAGAAAAGGAAATACTTGGAAAAACAATCAAAAATTTCAGTTGGAAAAAGAAGAGTATGATAATCTGGTAGATTATATTCTCTCGCTTTTGTCTTCTGTAGAAACATTCAAAAAAATTTGTATCATTATTGGCGAATGCATTGTAGCAAATGAACAGTTGAAAACTGAATGAAAATCTCAGAAATTTTGATTTGCTTAAGCCTGAATTTTCATCAAATACAAAAAGAAAAATTACTTTCATTGTACCTGTTTTGTTTCGGATCCAAGCATAAATTTGAAGGAAATGAACCAAAAATTTCCTTTTGGGGGTTTCATTGGATACGGAAATTCCAGTATGGAGTACTTTTTTTGCAAATTCAAAAATTTTCAAACTCCATGCATTTTTACATGATGCAGCTCTGGATATGTGAAGTCTACTACGCATAAGGGTTTTGGTTCTTGTTATGCTTTACCTATATTTCCTAGTTCTTGTTTTCTTGGTCAGGTGACTGGATTGCTCTTCTGTTTATGAAATAAAGTTTTTGCTTCAACAGTATGTTTGTTGTTCGATTGTTAGTGATTTTAACCAAAAACCTCAGCGAAAACAGTTAACATCATGGATCTGGTTCTTTTGGATATTGAGTGTTTTTAAAACAAAATGTGAAAAGTTAGGAGCTTATAAAAATGAACCAATTGTGGCGTATTCCTTTCTTCCTCCAGAAAAATTCGAAGCAACATTCCAATCTTCTTGGTGTACAAAATATCTTTATGAGATCAGTTGGAGTAGCGGTTACAAAAAATATACTGAACTTGAAAAAATTTTGAAAAAATTTGGAAGCAACAGAAACGGAGGAATTTTTTTGCAAAAGATTATGAAAAATGTAAGATTCTCTCAGGTTTTTTTGAAACAAAGAATAATAATTTGGATGACAACGGTTGCCTAAAAATTCAGTTTTTGATATTTAAAGATGAACAATATGATAGCAACTACCCATTTCGATATGCCAAGACTCATCACTGTGCTGAAAGAAAAGCATTTGCGTAAAGAAAATGGACTCGATGTTTTTTAATAATTTGTAAACTATCTAATTTGTTTTGTTTTATTTTTTGTGTTTTTGAAATTTAAATGTTAGTCCTTCTCAACTTTTTCATTCCAAAGTTGAGATGGGTGACGAATGTGACAAGCAATTAAATTTTCTGGACGTACGTGTAATAGATCTTTTTTAGTTTTTATGTGCCAATTTTTTTCATAGTTTTAATACTAGCATTTGAAGTCTTTTGAGTAAAATTATCCACTACATGTGAAGAAACAACAGTTTGGGTAGCCATTTTATCAAGTACAGTTGGTTAAATTTTACCTTCTCAAGAGCTATGAATAAAATAGTTTCTATCAAAGAACGAGTTCTTGTTTCGCTAGTTGTACCAAGTAGATCTGGGAATTCGCAAGAGTTTCCAAGTAGATCTGGGAAACCACTTTATGGACAAATGCAAAGAAAAAACCTTAAGTTTATCAAAAGAGTTGACTTTGAACTAATTGAAAACCTTCCCAATAATGGAACAAAATACTTGTTAATATTTGTTGACTCTTGTTAAGAAATTTCAAACTCTAAGCAGTTTGTAAAAACTGCTACTGCTGGAAGACACAGGGGACTGAATCAAATATATAATAAGCATAACTTGTTTCATCAAAGCAAATTGGAATGAGGCGTTGAGCTACAAAATACACTATAATCTTGTTCAAGTCACCAAGAGATGTTTTACAAATCAGTACATTAAGTTAACAACTAGGTCTAGGATCACAATTGAAAGAGTGGTACCAAGATCTGTTCCCTGTGGTCATTTATTCATTGATTTAACGCTAAAATTAGTGGATTTGCTAGAATATTGCGCAAACAGCGGTTCAATTCCATCAAAATTTCATTTACCAGCAGGAACAGAAATGAAGTTTTTGGACGATGAGCATAAAATACGTCTCTATACTCCCAATGTTTCAAATACTTTCCCAAAAATTTCATACAAAATTCATCCTTCATTGTCCAAAAAATTTCATTCAGTTACTCAGCGATTGTCTAGTAAATTTGCTACGAGGCGAACTACAGGATCTCGGAAAAGTAGACGTAGTAAATTATCGAAGACAAGTATCAGAACTCACACGAAGAATAACTTCACCGCTTAAAAAAAGAACTATTTTAAGCTCACCAAAAGGTTTACAATTATTATATCTTATCACTCCTTTTGCCATTGAACAATTGTCGTAGTATGGATCAGTTTTTTATAATTCCTTACTCAGTTTATCAATCACAAAGTGCGCTTCCAAACAAAAACAAAAACTGGAACAAAAGCAAGACAAGTAGGAAATTGTAAGAAAAGATTTTGATTCTATTTACAGTGCTGTAAAAGCGAGGTTGAAAACGAATAACAATAAGCATCTTATTGATTTAGTTTTGAATTATCCTATGACTGAACTAATTCAGTCAGAAATTATCATATTAGATAATCGAGACACAATAGAATATATTGCAGACTTTGTGTGTGCACAAAAGCGAAAAAACACCGTTACTTACCATTACTTAACCATTTTAGAAGCAACTCATATTCCACTGAAACTTGTTACCAACAAGAAAACCAAAGAAAAAAACAGGGATTTTCGATTGTTTTCAAAATCTCAAAAGGTAAGTCTGAACAGATTGTACTCTAGGGGTAGATCTGCGTAAGATTCTGTGCGAAACTTGTGTAGAGCAAGCGGTTTGTCAAAAAAGAAAGTAGAACAATTTTTACAAACAAAGACACTCAATACAAATTTTGGACCTCCAATCAGACATTTCCGAAGACTTCAAATTTTTTCAAAACATATCAAGGAATTTTGGTGTATGGACTTGGCTTTTGTGAACAAACTAGCGAAACAAAACAATGGAGTCAAATATTTATTGGTTGCTATTGATATTCATTGACGATTTGTCAGAGTTCAAACAAAAAAAGACGAAATATGCTTAAGACACTATGCATGCTTTCAAAAAATGATTTCTCAAAAATAAACTCCTGAAAAACTTTGGGTTGGTAAAGTAACAGAAAATAGGAGAATTTTCGGAAAGTTTTGCAAGGAGAAAGACATTGGAGTTTACTCAACAATGAGTTAAACAAAATTTTCATTTGCAAAGAGAGCCATTCAATCATTGAAACACATAAATTACCGCTACATAGAAGATCATGGTAGAATATTCATCCACAAGTTTTCTCAATTTGTTTCTACAATGAAATGTCGCATCAATAGATCTATTTCTTCAAGATATAGATTTCTCCGAGAGATGTCAAGAATACTGATTTCCTCTCAATTATGTACATGAAACCTCTAACATGGTATGAGAAATTAAAATTCAAATTTGAGTGTGAGAAATTCAAAGAATAGGAATCCTTTTCCAAAGGTATACAAACTACACTTTACAGCTGAAGTTTTTGAAATTTCGGCAATATCTACCAAAAATCCTCCTACATACATCATCAAAGATCTCGACAAAGAGAAAATCTGGGAGAATTTTATAAAAGAGCTGAGAAAACGTTCAGATTGAAAATAAATCATTGTTTAAAGCAAATTTCCATTGATCAGTTGTCATGGATTCTTTTACCATTGAACTTGTTTCTAACGCTTCTCTTAATTGTTATCAGAATCATAGTCTTAGTTCTCTTACAATTTTTCTACCCGAGCAAATACATTTGAAAGGAGAGCGGGGAGTCTGCTATTACAGAAAATCATACCCCTCTTTGTACCAAAATGTTACTCAGGGAAAGTTTACAATCGTATATGGCAGAGAAAGTTCTGAGATGGAAAAAAAATTGTTCCGATGCATATTGAACCAGTATTGAATCCAAGTATTGTTGATATAATTGTAGCCATGAACCACAAATTTTGAGAACGTCTAGGTGCTCAAGTTTTTGAAGATAACAGAATATATGTATCAATAGATAAAATTACACAAAAACTTGCCGTTCAAGTACCTGAGAATCAATCAGTGTTTATCATTCAGTTCTGACTTGAGGCACTTTTTTGGTTGTGATTTAGAAAAAAATCAAACAGGGGTTTTAATGAAAGGAAAAGGTCCACATTATCTTCAGTATTCTCACGACACTATAAGAATACATTCTTTGATGATATATAATGATATTATAGAAGATAACATAGTCGGTGATACAAAAACTCCCTTATTCCGTTGTATTCCATTCATCTCCAAAGTAAAAAGTGGAGATATAATTTCTACAGGACAGTACAATATTATCAGTCCTGTACAAATTTACAATTTAAAAAACTCTCAACAAACTCTTTCCATAGCATTAAGATAGAACTAAGAGATAGTACAGGCGAAAAAGTTCCTACTGTATCCGTAGGAATTACCCGAGTTGTTCTCTTGTTCCACAAGATTTCGCATAATCGTTTTTGATCAAAACTTTATACGAAAACGTTGCTCAAAAATCAGATGACTTTCCTATTTTTCGAGGACACAAAAGACAACGCCGATGAGGTTCTGGAGCTCTTGCACAAACTCTTGGGAGACTGCAAAATCCTTTATTAAAAAATTATAGTTCCAGCTACAAAAAGGATTGGAGCAGATTTGTTTCAAATCGCTGCTCCAGCGATTGGGAAATTTGTTAGTGGACTTAAAAAACTCAAAAAACATTTGCAAAAGATGTGGGAACAAAAACCGTTGGGAAACAATTGGGAGGTGAAAAAAGGAATCCAAGCGTAAAAACAGATCCATTTCTCAAAAAAGAAGATCGAAAACCAGTCGCCCTCGCATAGACATTTTTGA
The DNA here is from genome assembly GCF_963678635.1 of Symsagittifera roscoffensis. Lineage (NCBI taxonomy): Eukaryota > Metazoa > Xenacoelomorpha > Acoela > Convolutidae > Symsagittifera > Symsagittifera roscoffensis. Next base: position 38,477 of record NW_026971645.1, on the reverse strand, counting down.
CAATCAAAAATGAGTATCAACCAAAATCATTTTCGGTACGGGGCTTTTACAAACTCTTCATTGGAGATTTTTCAAGTTTTGGAATTAATTATGTCATTTTACCTTCAAGAAGTATTCCCCAGTATTTCTCTAGATAAAGCAGTTTGAGTTTGATTTTAAAACGGACCGTAACCTCTACTAGGATATGTGTAATACCCATCTTAATTTAAAGCTTCAACTAAACAAGAAAAAAATGTTTGATGCTTTCAAAAAAGAAAGAGTAGAACCTAAAGCAAAATCCAAGGATGACTCAGATAAGGAAGCACAAACTTACTTAACATATGTAAACAATCTGCTACATTCATTATTCTTCAATTGTGAAGTTTTTTAAACAACACAATAGAATACAACGCCAATGGATTATATCCTCATAAGGCACAAAAATCGAACCAATTCAACCCGTCATAATTGAGTAATAAAGGAATACTTGCTTGTCATGGATACAGTTTTGAAGAATATCCTGACGTCTTTGATATGCATCCATTCACTGATAGAGCAAACTCCTTAGGAAGAAGGATAACTTTTTCACTCTAATGGAAGATCGCCATTGATTTGTTCATTTGCGAAAAATTGTTACTACCAAATACCAAATTCGAATTAAACTTATTTGATCTAGACTTAATTCTTACATGCTATCTGATAATCCAAATGTCAGTCTGAAAATTGTTCATTGTTGGCTGTTTACTAGAAGAGTTTTAGTTGCTGAACCTAATCATCAATACTTGCAATAGAATCTGGAAAGATAACCTGCTCAATATAGTTACATGGAAACTATAGCAAGAACCTTTATCATTCCATCTCGTCAAAACCAATTCATACAAGGGTATAATCAATAACACTCCAATGAGAGGAGTAGCTGTTTCAATGAATACAAATTCAACTGTTGCAGGATATGTTCATGAAAACCGTGAAAAGCTTAGAATTATTTGGGGTGGAAGAGCAATTGTTTCATTAGATACAACTTCTCCTTGTCGTCCTTATGTCACAACAATGAAGCAAGGCAGTTTAACTAAGATTTCCCATCTCTTCTTATGCAAGATTTTCAAAATCATTATGTTCTTGTTTTCGATTGACTTCACTACAGGATTCAGCTGAACAGTGGCATTATCCAGAACTTAGTGGAGAAAAACCTGAGATTAGAAATGTTTTTCCAATTTCCTTTGGAGCAAGTAACGGAAGTGATAGTCTTGGGGGAAAGAGTATCAAACGCTCAAATTGACAAATTAGGACACTTCGCTAAAACTGTTTAACTTTTTTAAGTTTCAAAGTTACTATAAAAGTGTTGTAACTTTTTTGGCACTTCTCATCGTTATTGTATCTGTACTATCTACTTTGTTTTTTTTTTCAAACCTAAATCGACAAAAAAGCAGATGATGAACGCTGTTTAATTGAAAACCAAAGAAATTCCTTCAATCTAGACTGTCAAGCAGTATTCAATAGTCTATGTTCAGTACATAAGGCTTGTGTATGAGAATTTGTTGATTTAATACCTAAATGCGTGTAAGTCATTAACCTTACTTTGTTTCATCCGAAATTACATTATCAATATACAAATTTCTTTGTTTTTAGATATAAATCAGCTAACAGTTGCAAAGATTGCGAATTTTCACTTCTGCCAACTATTGAAAGAATTCCTGAACTCAGGTTCAAATACATGGGTTCTTACCCCTCTGATAAAGTACTAGAACTAACAAAATCTTCTTTTGCAATCATCAACTCAGGTCCAAGCAATGATAGAGGGAAACACTGGATCATGAAAGCTCGTTTGAACGAAACCTACTACTTTGCTGATTCGTTGGGTCGAAAAGGCACACCTTATTCCTTTCTAACAAAAAAGTATTGGCGAACGGTTCCCAGAAAACAGCAATAAACTTTTTACGCACTTTTTCAGCTCTTCTTTTTTTCTAATTCTACCAGAGAAACTAGTATAATATTCATGATGTACATGTTTTAATTTTAAAATCAATTTTATGTTAATGTGTAAGTTTTTTTTAATTGTAAATTATGGCGGTAATTTACTATACGATGCTGTGATTCATATACTTTCTTTGTAATTTAATTTTTTTTTCTCAAAAAATTCATTTTTTAAAAGTTTTAGTGAGTTCAGCATGGTCTCAGGTAGATGTTTTGAAAAGTAAGATCATCTAATGAAATTGTTAAATTGTTAATAGGTCGAATTATAACAAATCGTATCGTGTTTTGAAGTTTTTTTGAAAAAATTTTCTTTTTCTGATAGAAAATCTAAGTTTTTGCTCAAAAACTCTTACCATTGACTTACCATGTACCAAAAAACTAATTAAAAGACCTCCATTCCACAATCTACACGTAATTAATTTTTCATATTTAGAAATTAGATAACACACGCCAAACTTTTAGCGAAAAAATTAGACATTTCCACACAAAATCAAAAAAATGGTTTCCTTCTCTTATCATCACACTAAAACTTTACCATTGGTATTCCCTATCTTAATACATCGCAGACTCTATATCCAATGTTAATACATAGCATGGAAGACCGGAAACCTCAACGAATCTTAATACATGGGGTCTTCCATGCTCCCCCATGATCAGCTCCAACATCTACTACTGACAAAGAAAGTTAAAAAATTTTTGAGTTAGTCAATATAACATGATTGATTGATTTTGATTTTTCTCGCACTGAGCTTTTCTTAAATTCTAAAGCCTTTCATACAAATCATATATGTGAATTTTCATACTGTTAGTTAACCTCGAAAATTACGAGTGATTACGAGTGATTACGATTGGTTGAATCAAAAATTTTAAAAAGTTCGTGATAAGTAAAGCTTGATACTGGTTGGTTGGTATCAAAACAATTGAAAGTTTCACGATGAGTAACGATTTGGATGATATCAAAATTTTTGAAAGTTCCAACAAAAAAAGCTTGATATTGATTGGTTGATATTTTGAAAATTCCACAAGAAGTGGAGGTCCACTCTGATTGGTTGGTTTTTACTTCAGCTACACCAAAAAGGTTGAAACTCAGTCTGATTTGCTTTCACATTAAAAAACAATTGGTTATTAAGTTTGTATAACTGCGATTTTTTACTTATATTTTTTTGGGATTAAATCAAAAAATTGGTAAGTCTAATTTAACCAGTTTTGGGAATTTCTAAATTTCCTTTTTGTTCTCAAATTTTTCCTTGCTTTTTGAGAGGCCGACATTGAATAGAAACATAAGAGTTGCATGTCTTGAATTGTGGAGTTTTAAAATGTTTGATTTGAACTTGTCATACTTATAGCAGCAAGGAATTGAACATTCATATAAAAAAAGCATTCTTCTCGTCAAAGTTTTTTTATTCAAAGCGATGAAAACTCGCTCAGCAGCTTCCAAACACATTTCTCAAGAACTTACATTTAAAAGTATATAAGTTCAAAAACAGAGTAAGCTTAAGAGTGATTACTTTAATTGAAGAATTTACTCAGAAATTGTAGTTTGATAAAATCTAGAATTCTCTAGATTTTTTTTCAAATGTTCTAATTCCAAAGCTTCCATGTTTTTTTTCAAAGGTTCTTACTTTAATTGAAGAATTTACTCAGAAATTGTAGTTTGATAAAATCTAGAATTCTGTAGATTTTTTTTGAAATGTTCTAATTCCAAAGCTTCCATGTTTTTTTCAAAGATTCAAAAGTTTTTCAAAGATTCTGAAATTGTAGTTTGATAAAATCTAGAATTTTCTAGATTTTTTTTCAAATGTTCTAATTCCAAAGCTTTCATATTTTTTTCGAAGGTTCAAAGATAAAAAACAAATCGAGCAATAACCAGACTTAAAATATTGTGAAACTCTCAAGGGAAAATGATCCAAAACCTTTTATTTACAGTGAGAACTGTAATGGTGGCTTGCTTACGGGGATGCTGTTTTCATTAAAATTTCATCGAAGTTAGTAGTTATGGGATAAGATATGGATAAGCATTTGCTAAAAAGATTTAATAAAAGTAGTAGAAAAAATTAAAACATCGACTAAATTGTTCATTTTACCTAGCTATCTTTTTATAAGCTTTCTAGCTGAGTTTTCTTGATTCACATCATGAAACAGCGCGTTTTCAAGCAGATAAATAGTGGCTGATGTATCAAAAGTTATGATTATTTTATTCTTTGATAACTGATGTAGAAAAAATGAAAATGATTCGTTTTGCCTTGCGTTAAATGTTTCGTTTTACCTAGCTATCATTTTATAAGCTTTGTAGCTGAGTTTCCTTGGTTGACTTCTCGAAACAACGCGTTTTCAAGCAGATAAATAGTGGCTAATGTATCAAAAACTATTTTTTTTAAACGTTTTTGATAACTAAAATAGAAAAATTGAAAAACTGGATAATTTTGTTGGTCCTTGAATAAATTGGATCAATCTGCCTGGAAAATTATTTTCAAAAATAAAGTTAATTAAAAGTTAAAACAAGCAAATACAGTTATCTGGTGCAATTTTTTTTTCTGAAGTTTTTAATCAGCTGGAGTTTTTGATGTCAACTTTGCTTCAAACGATGAAAATGTTTGTTCAAAATATAATCAATCTGAAAATCATGGATCAAGCAGAAACCAAAAAAAACTCAAGTTGAATTTTTCTTTTTCACACAAAAACAGAAATTCAGTCTGCCATTTTGAGCTCATTTTGCTGCAAGTTATGTGATAAGTAATAAAAACAGTCAAGTACTGTTAATTATGTGTAATGTATTGGATTTTGTCTTTGTTTGACGAATTAGGTTAATTTTCATGATAATTCAGATGTTACTAGGATCCTTTCTTCCGGAGTAAGCAACTCCGATATCAAAAAGTTTGGTTAATCGTTACATTTTTCAATAAAATTGATTTTGTTTTTGTTGAAATCAAGCAAAAAAAGTCTTATGGAAGCCAAAAGATGAAGCTTAAATCAAAAATGTGCTTTCAAAATTCTGTTTTATTTAATTCTGCTTGCAAAAATATAAGTATGTAGTTGTTGTAAAAAAATTTTAGAGAAAGTATTGAGAATTTTGCTGGAATTTTTGAAACAAATCACTAATTTTAGCAGAATAAGATGTATAATACCTCAATCGATTTGATATTAAACTTAACGCAAATCAAATAGACATACTGTGAAGTTTGTCTTTTTGCTCTGGTTTGCCTGAATTTTTTTTTCAATTGAAGAAGCAGGTGGAACTGTAGAAATTTCAACACTTTCCAAAAAAACCTTCCATTTTGTCTGCCTTTTTTTGCACTCTGGCTCGTTCTTGAAGATAATTGGTTGTAAATTGACAATAGACAAGATATTACTCATGAAATGAACTGCTTAGCTGTGTAAAGACATTCAATGAGGTTGAAGAGATTTCTTTACCCTCATTTTGATCGAATACGGATACGAACAATAAAAGACTGCTGGTATTTCAGATCTAAGCTCTGAATGATCACACTGCACTTTCAAGCAAACTATTATTTTGATTGAAAAAACTGACGACATATGTCCTTTAACCTTAAAAACTTAAATGTTCTAACTATATATGTACAAAATATGAACAACTAAGCTAAGATAATACAAATAAGAAAACTGAATTGAAATGTTTGCCATAGACCCAACACAAACAATGAGCTGAACGACTGATGGTCGATTCATGATAGAATTGACTGGTACTAATCAGTACCGAAGGTCATTATACCAACATAGAAAAAAACAATTGACAACATTCCCCGAACGAAAAAATATTACAATTGAACTAAAACTAATTCTGAGAGGAAACCATTTCCCTCTCCAAAGTGGAATGAACAAAATTGATAGACTGCACATAAACAGAAATGAAATGTACAGAACGAAATGTTGAATCTACAAAAGATTTTGAAATGTACAGGATTGTACAAAATGGGGGAAGTTACAGCATTTAGTAACTAAGCTAAAAAACAAATCTACATTACAAAACGTACCTTTTTACCAAATTACCGTTGACGAAAAAGTTTGTGATTAATGGAATTGAACATATGAGAAAGTTTGTGGCATCGCTTAGAGTCTTCTAGTCGATTGCTGAAGATATTTCGCTCAAGTTGTCTATGTCTTTGTCGCTGATAAGTGAGCTTGGTTGTCACTTGGAATTAACTTGGAATTGTCGCTTGGGTCCGACGGGAGAAATTAATGAGTCTGGTCCACGTAACATGCTGAGTTGGTCTGCGACCGTCGATCCACGTGAATGAGTTGCGTCCGTATGTTCAACCTTCTCAACAACTTTAATACTCACGTCACCCTTTTGATCCGTGCTGATATCCTACCAAATAATAGCTTTGGTTTTCGAAACACCGTCGAATCAATCGTCATTTAACCCATCCTAAGAGTCTAGTTTTTAAGAGGAAGAGGAGCCTGAAGTATTCTGAGGCGACACTGGTTTTTTACGATTTACGCGGGGAGCCTTTTGTTGCCGAATGTCGAGGCCGTTGGGCTTGGCCACAGGGTAACCTGATGTGGAGATGTCCGTGTGACCTTTTTTGGGGGAGACAATTTTCTTCTGGCTAAACTAGGTATAAAATTAGTGTCATTCCGCACATGGGTCGAATTGCTTAAAACTTTTGAGGGTTCTGGGAAATATTTCCCTCGAGAGCTAAATCCGACTTACGTAAATGTGAGCGTTTTTAAGCATGAACTTTTGATCCGAAGAGCCGATGGTTCCTTCGTTGAGGATATTAAGATCTGGATCTCCATTTTTTAGGTTAGTGTTCTTTCTGAGAAAGTTATCTACTGATGTTAGCTTTTCCGGTGGCTTTCCGCGTCGTTGGGCTCCTGCGTTTGGGGTGGAGCGGTTTTCTGAGGTGATTGAGTCCAAAGGAAAGTTGTCTTCCGAGTCCATAGGAAGTTATTACTAGTCCGCATTGAAAATCCGTCATCTGCCCAATCGTGTAAATCCCATGATCTAAAAGATTGTTCACGGAAAACAGATTTTTCGACTTAGTGTTCGCGGTTCGGTTAGAGTGATTCTCGAAAAGAGTACATCCGATAGAAGGTTGTTTAGTAATTGTCTTTTTCGAGATGTTTTTTAATTGATAGGTTTAGGTCGGTTTTGATACTTCATGCAACTTAGCAAATAACTTAGATTTTACAGTTTATACAAATTTTTCTGCAAGCAGTTGGGTCTTTGATATACATTGTACAATACATGATTCAGTACAGTTTTTTTGCAGATTGATATAAAATTGAGAGGCGAAAAGCATAACGCAAGGTCGACCTTAATTTTCCTTGCAAACCGTGAAGATGACAATAATTGTTTAAAAGCTAGTTATATGAAATTAAGGATGGGTTTTTAACCACTTTGCGTATTTGAATTTAGTTTTTTAAAAAGTAGACGCACAAAAGGGAGTTTTTTCCGTTTGACATTTGCCGAGATTTAAAGGACAAAACTAGATTGTTCGTAATAGTGAATTGATTGATTAGTTGCTTTTCTTCTTAGTTACTTGAAATTTAGTTAGTCAGACTTTGACTAAATGAAACAGATTAAATAGAGATTGAATAAACTTTACATCTAACAACGATGTATACAAACATAAGAGTGATCACACACAGTGTGTCGCTCGGTAAGGCCAATCCTGTGACCTTGAGCAGACTGGTAAATAACTATGCAGCATGGCTGCAAAAGACAGCAAAATAAATGAGGTACTAAATGTCGCCTCATCACATTCCCCGCGGAAGGGAAAATTTTTGGGGAACCCAAAAATTGTTTAATACATAAATAAATAGACAGCACCCCTAAGCATTATTTTAGATAGCCCCCCTATCCCGTAAAATGCATGGTGAAGAGAATAATGTTTAAATACGAAGTTTTGTTAAAAGTTTGACAGTGAGTTTTTTACGATCTTCAGATTTCGTCCTGAGCTTTAACTGGCGAGGATGAAAATGACGCCTCCGGAGAAGTTAAGTGTAGACGGTCCTGAATAAGAGGTCTACGTTTAGGTGACGTGGAGGATGATGGCACTGAAGTGTCTTTTGCGTATGTCTTGGAAGATGGTATAATACTTGTAGAGGATGATGGCACTGAAGTGTCTTTTGCGTATGTCTTGGAAGATGGTACAATACTTGTAGAGGATGACAAGTCGGCTTCTTTTCCTAATGAGTTGGCTTCATCCACCGATTTGACTGAGTGCTGTAATGGGTCGCCGAAAAATTTTGTGGCCTTTTTGTTGCGAGATGAGGCCCGAGTGCCTTCCAGATCATCCGTAGTCGGCTGAGCTGGGAGAGAAAGAGAAGGGAGCGACGAATATGGGTCTGCCTGCGCGCCTTTTCCTCGGACAATAGGACTCTCGGACTCAACCACGTCAAGTGGTACTTGATGCGAACCAGCAACCCAAGTTGTGGAATCAGCAGGCTGAATGGTGTGGGCGGGGGGTCTACACTAGTATCCATAGAAGATGGGCCCGGTGTGAGGGACGAGCTGCCAAACGTAACCGGTTGTGATTCGTCGTGTAGCCGTAATCGCTTTTCCATCGGAGTAGATGTCCGAGTTTCTTGCAAAGCGTGCTGAACGGGAGGGCTCTCACTAGATGAGTCCGCAGTAAGGTCCACCACCGCCGGATATGACGCGCTCGTGTTAGCTGGCCGTTTTTCAAGCAACTTTGGGTTAAATGCGCGAGTAAATGGTTTCTTCCCCCCACTTTTTGAAGATGAAGTTTGGAGCCGATCACCTAGTGTGTTGTGTGTTGCTGAAATGTTATTATAATTAGGCTTAAGGCAGACATGATTTTTTCGATAAACTTTTCCCTTGTCGGTAACATATGTATGATCGGTGACACGAGTAATTTTGAATTTCGCGAGTTTAAAAAGAGGTTTGCCAGACTGACGATCTATAATTTTTCTAAACACTCTCACACGTGTAGGATCGGATAAAAGGAGAGTTTCTAGTTTACTTGTCTTGAACTGTCGACGGGGTTGAAGTGTCGGTAGACGGCGAACAGTATCTTGGGCCTCTGGAGGCGTATTGATTGACCGGTCTTCCGCAAAGTATAGTGTTTTGCGAGAGAGGCCTGTTTTTAGTGACTGAGCCAGATCCGAATGGCGACTCGACAGCTCCTGTAGCACCCGTTTTCCCCCATCTGGTGGAAGGTTTCTCTTCTGTTGAGACCAGTTATTAGCCGCCCGGGCAAGATCGGCCACCGCCTTGTACGGCTCACTGTCGGCAATGTTTCCCTCCAGAGAGATCATTGGGTTGAACCGTGGGGAAATCTGAGGACTGAGACTGTCTCTTGGCACCACTTTAACACGATCTCGACTATAATCCTGACTGGCAATTTGATCCGGCGTCAAGAGGTTGCGTTCAAGTCTTTGTGCTGAAGTATCAGAATTAACTATATTATGAAAAGCTTGTGACCATTCAGTATTGGGCTTACGTCCGAAGTGCATTTCAAAAGATGACTTCTTAAGTGTAGAATGATTGCTTTTACGGATATCTTCTATAATTCGATAGAGTACTTCTTTCAAGTTACCGAAAGTAGGATCCAGTTGTTCAGTGCCTAACTTGCGTTTTATTGTTTGTATCGTACGTTCGACGAGGCCAGAGCCCCGATGGTCTCCGACTGGGGAAAAGATGTGTTTGATACCTTTACTAGAACAGAATTGTTGTAATTTTTCGTTTTTAAAACCGGAGCCATGATCAGTCCTGATAGAATGAGGTAAGCCATGAATTCGGATATAAGATTCAAGAAATTTCGTAACCTTTTTAGCCCCAGTAGTTTTTGTAATAAGTACAGAAGGAAATTTCGAGAAACGATCGATAGCTACCAAGAAGAATATTTTTACGCCTCTATCATCTACAATAGGACCGGCAAAATCTAAGTGTAATTCCTGATTTGGCCCCGTTAACAAGGGCAAAGATTGAGCGGTATGAAAAGTCTTGACGGGCTTTAAGTTCTTACCATACAACGTGCATTCGCGGCATCTCTCGCAGGTGTCGACTATCTGCCGATTCATGAATGGCCACCAAATGTATTCAGACGCTGACATCATGGCCTCTTGACCCGGGTGCGACCGATGAAGGCGGGCAAGAACAGCTGGTCTCAGGACTTCTGGGATGGCCAGTTTGTTGTCATTTATCACACAGTTGTTGACAACCGCTGCCTTTGACCAGAATTGGGCCATGTAGGTTCCGAGTTTGTTAAAACTGGAAACGTCTTTGTTATTGATGGCCCGTTTCATCGGACCCAGAAATCTATCTTCTTCTGTGAGCTCGGCTAGCAGGTCAGCGTCGAATAGTCCCGGTAGTCCCACAATTTCTTTCTTGGACTTTGAGATGATAGGCTTTCCACCATTGATTGCATACACGCCAACTTTATCAGCAGAATGAGCTCTGCCCGGTCTTGATAACCGGCACTTCCGCATAGCCTCCAAAAGCTGGTTGTGTCCCTCCCTTCTAGAGACAGTCCTGGCAGCAACAAATCGGGTTTTCGCCGCACGCTCTCTGGTCCGATTACGTTGACGTACCTGGTCCAGTCGTGAGATTCGTCCTACTTGACGAGATCTTACTGAAGGGCGCGGGCTCGGCCGTCAAAAATTAGGTGAACTCAATGTGAAGTTTTCGACAAAAGAGAGGAGTTCTGCTTGTTCCTCCATTGTGCTATGCGATGAGTGTTGTATCGGATTGTGAGCTGGTTGAGTAGTTGGTTTGTCGTTAGTATGTTCAAGAGCGGAATGTGGTAGTGAAGTAGGTTTTGATAGATTCATGTTGTTGTAGATAGAGGAGTGAGGTGAAAGAGAATTAGTAGAATGAGTTAAAGATGAGAAGAAAGAGTTGCGACTATCTTTTAACAATTCAGGTCGGAGACAATGAATTGAAGCGAGCGAATTTGGTTTACGATTATTAATTAGCATACCGGTTTCTGATTGGTCAATTCTGCAACAACATGACTCGACGCCCTCACGCGGTGAGAGACCGAACGCACGAATTTGCATAACGTGATTTGATTGGTCGAGAAGACAATTTGATTTATGAATTTGAGGCACATCGACCTCTTGCGACGAAGAACATAACTTACTAGACGAGTCGAGTATATTAAATGTATTTATAAATGATCAGGCCGAATTGAATGCCTCAATAGACTTTACAGCAAAAAGTTCATCGTAGATTGATGGCGCTGGAGCTGGGAAGGTTGGATGTCGATACAGATAGTCCACAATGCCTAAAGTGACCCCAGGCACGTGAATAACTTCGAAATCGAATGGTAGTAACCGGTCCACCCAACGTGAAAGGCGCGACTGATAGGATTTGTTATTATAATTTTCACTCAATGCCGAAATAATGGCTTTGTGGTCGGTTAATACTTGAAAACGATTGCCCAATAAATAAGTACGAAAATGTTCGCACGCCCAAACGATCGCCAACAACTCAAGTTCATTCGTACTATATTTAGTCTCAGCATTATTGAGAAAGCGTGAGGCAAACGCGGTTGGGGCCCAAACTCCTGGTTCGATCTCCTGTTCCAAACATGCCCCTAACCCGTTATGACTAGCGTCACATTTCACCCGAGATCTTTTTGAAGAGTCATAATGGAATAAATTGGGAATATTAGCCAACATATTTATGATACTCTTGAAGGCGTTATCTTGTTCCTCCCCCCACCGAAAAGACTGTTTGTTACATGCCTTTAGAGATTCTCGGAAATGAACGGTATATGTGTGTAGATCAGGTATGAATCGTTGTAAGTGATTTAACGTCCCCATAAACGAGCGGAGCTGCTTTAAGGTTTTGGGAGGTTTAAGTGATCGAATCGCGTCAATCTTTGAAAATTTCGGGCAGTACCCGTGCTCATTTATGACATAACCTAGCCATGTTAATTGATTTACTGAGAACTCGCACTTACTGAGTTTCAATGCCCAGCCTTCTGCATCGAGTCGCTGCATCACTCTTTCAACCAAGTCATTATGTACTTGAACGTCTCCTTTCGTGACTACTAGAATGTCGTCGAGGTAGCAAACCACACCTTCTAATCCTTGTAAGGTACAATCCATCGCCTTCTGAAACTCGGTTGGCATGTCGGTCAACCCATAGAACCCTGTCTTAAACCGATAGATTCCCGTAGCATCTCCGCATAAAATATTGAAATTACAATGACTGCTGGTGGCTGAAGACAATGGCAGCTGGCTGAAAGCATATTTCAAGTCTAACGAGGTGAACCAAACGGTGCCTGGTACATCTTTAGTGATTATTTGAGCCACAGAATCAACAAGCTCGTGAATATTTGGCATCTGGTACTTGTTCTTCTAGATTTGCGCATTCATCGGTTTAGCATTTAAAGCAAGTTTTATCGAGCCGTTCTTCTTGGCAGTCAGTACAATGGGTGCTATGAAGTAGTCAGTTGTGCATTTGTCCAGTTTCTCAATGTGACCTTGTTTTACCAACTGTTTGATTTCGTTAGCGACTCTGTCCTGGATGTGAATTGGGACTTTACGTCCCTTAACCTGACGTTGTACCAGTGGATACTTGAAGTTTGTAAACACTTTGTGGTTCTTTGATCTTCCTAATCGATTAAAAATGTGCGCGTATTTTTTAGCGAAGAAAGAGCTCCAATAATCAGAGACAGGATCCTGGTTCAGAACCTCAAGTTGCTGAACGTGTTCTGCCTTCAGTTGGGTGGTCACTATTCCCAATTGGTCTTGTAAGTCCAAACCCAACAGGTTTCTTGTTCTGTTCTCCGAGACAAGGAAACAAGCCTCTTCCACTCTCCAACCACTAGACGAGATCGGTAGACAAACTGAGCCGAGAAGGCGGATTGGTTTTTTATTGTAATCAACATACAGAGTGTCTATAGGATTCCGTGCTACGTCTCGAAATTTGAACGACGGGTTGCGATGTAATATCAAATCGCAAGTCCGTTTATTATTGAATGAGACAGGACTTCCAGTGTCGATGGTTGAGTAGAAAAAGCTCGATCCCGTACGCAGCTGGATACTGGGGCTTCTCGGTTTCCCTTTGTTTGATCTGAGAAGCTCAACGCTATCAATCCTAACAGCACTTTCTAGTTGTAGCACACTGTATTCGGGTTCGCTATCATAGTCTGCATCAATGAAGTTACAGTCAATTGAGGGGTTAGTCACTTCCTCACTATCATCGACCAAATTGACGCGACGTCTTGACGAGTTACAGCATTTAGCAAAATGACCTCGTTTTTTGCAAAGATTGCAGGTAACCTCTCGAGCGGGACACGACTTTCTGTGTTCCGGGCTAAAAGGGTTGCCACAGAAATAGCATGCTTTGTTGCCTTTGTTACTTTGTATATTTGGTCGATTAGAGTTGTTCTGAGGAGTATTCCGCTTTCCTCTAGATGACTGTATTGAGAAAAAGGGTTCTTGTTTTATCTTGATATTTCCAGTGACTTGGTTATGTGGGAGTAGTTTTTGGAACTGGGCCGATGTACTAGCCCCTTTTTCGCATTCTAGAGCGAGTTGGAACGTATCGTCTAAATCTGCTTTTGCCTTAATCAGCTGCTGTTGCACATCCACATCACGAATTCGTCCTATGAAAAGATCTTTCAGGGTATCCCTCTCTTGAGCACGTGGCCAATTACACAAGGCAATTTGAGCACTGAGGCGAGCGTAGATTGAAGAAAAGGTGTCATTTTCCAACATAAAGATATTGTTGTACAGTTTAATGCGCTCGACAGTATAATCGCGTTCTATCTTGAATAGTGTTTCGCAGGCTTTGTGGAAATCACGGAAAGGAGTGACACTGATGTCCGTATTTGGGTAGGAATCCGCGAAACGTCGTTTCCCTTCGTTTCCTAGAGCGAAAAACAGCCGTGACTTCAGTCGGGCTTCTGCTTCGTGATGGAACCAGTTTAAGCCTATTCTGGGGCCTTTTCTTCTGCGCTCGGCATTGTATTCGGCCATGCGACGAACTGCTGCCTGATCTCTGAGGAGGCGTGCATCGGCCTCCGCAGCTGTTTCCGTTGCTCCTATGGTCTCAGCTTTTGGAGGTGGTTCGTCGATGACCTCCGTGGGTTCTGCTAATAACTCCTGAGGGTTCAGGTTATCTTTTAACCCCACTGCCAGGAAGAACTGTCCAATCCAAGATTCCCAAAGGAATGGGGGGTTAATCGAAGGTTTCGCCCAAAAAGGGGGAATACCCAACAGGTCAGTCCTGTCTTCGTTCACAGGAACTGCTGGCAGCGCCATGACATTTGCCGAGATTTAAAGGACAAAACTAGATTGTTCGTAATAGTGAATTGATTGATTAGTTGCTTTTCTTCTTAGTTACTTGAGATTTAGTTAGTCAGACTTTGACTAAATGAAACAGATTAAATAGAGTTTGAATAAACTTTACATCTAACAACGATGTATACAAACA
>NW_026971645.1:0-23945 GCF_963678635.1 Symsagittifera roscoffensis | reverse complement strand
GAAAAAATCACATTCAAAAACCTTAGCAATCCAATAACACGACCACTCTATGCAACACAAAATTAATCGCAAAAACACAATCATAAAAAACAGGTACCAAAATCAGTGCTTATTTTTTAATGATAAATGAAAAACGACAGACCGCACTGTAATATAACCAATTTTCAACAAAATAAAACCCAACTAACAGGCAAGTCAAAAGAAGCCAACCCTATTCTGAAGACAAAGATTCTTTCAATCATATTCAACAACATTATAAAACTAATCAAAGAAAAAATCACTAGAAAAAAATTCAACCAGATAATTTTTTCAACCAGATTTTTTCGAACCGTATGCACAGCCTAGTAATAACATGCAACCACAAAACCATACAAATACTCAATGTTATTAACCCGAATCAGTTACAAACGAAGCCCCGTTACTTTGTTACTTATGGCAATATGAAATTACAAAAAAAGCAACTTACAAATGTTACATATACCAAACAGAACAGAATCACTCCAGTAGACACTAAACCCAGACCTTATGGGTGAGTCGTCTATAAAATTTATTGAATCACTCATGGTATTCACATGAACAGACCCTGGATACTCAGTAAAAAGCTACTTAAATGAGGTTACAGCATATCTAATTTTAAACATAGGTCCAGAACCAATAAACACACCACTTCAGGAAAGTTGGATACATAGACGTACAACTTCAACCCAAACGACACTCGATTGCGCAGCTCGAAAATGGTTTTCAGTTCTACCTATAGAAGTTAAATCAGATTGGAAAAGATTCACACAAAAGTTTTCACAAATTTTTGACTCCGAAAAAAAAAATTAACAACACCAAAAATTCTATGCAACAGTTCCCTAATCCGTAGACTCCTTAATGAAACAAAAAAACAACTGGCCGTAAAAATCGAAACTCTAGCACAAAAAAAAATTTCTTTCAATACACATGATTACGAAATTACAAAAATGACAGAAATTCTAATGATGACTTTGACAATACAATTGAAAAAAACTGCAAAAAAAGAGAGCATCACGACCATCACCAATCTAAGAACCCAATAAAGATTTCCGAAACTCAGAAGACAATTTAGAACCAGCTGAAATCAAAATGAACTTAGAGGAAACAGAAAAGGTAAAGCTACAATATGTATATGATATTCAAACAACATCTTCACAAATTAACAATATTCAAGAATCTGACAATGAATTAGCAAAAAAAACAATCAATTCCTAAAAATCTACGAAAAAAAAACAAATTTTAATGGCAAATTTTTATTCGAAAAGAGGTATAACTATTGTCGCAGATATGGGCATATCCTTGCCGAATGCAGACGAAAATAACAGGATAATTTAGAATGAACACCAAAATATAAATAACCAAAAAAAAAATTTTTTATCAAGACATGAAAACAATTCAAAATACACCAAATATAAACAAACAAATTAATAATAGCTCAGGAAAACCACTCCCCAGTAGCAATAGTAGTAACAGATTAAAATCAAGCCCTCTGATTTCAATAATTTTGCGGATTATCACCAGATCGACGAAATATATGAAAATTAATCACAACACAGACATAGTAGATCGAATAGTGAAAATAGTCAGTATATAAATATTTATTCTAGATCAAACTCGAGTAAAAGTAATCGCTCAGACAATAAAAGAAGTCGCTTATATTCAATTCCTCAGAAGAGAAACTTTTCCAATGAAAGCTCAACAAATTCTTCACACAACCGGAATCGAATCAATTCAATCGATCGTAATAGGAATCACTCTAATATTAGATCACAAAATCATTTTAACATTAAGCCATTTAAATTAGTTATAAATTAGATCACTTGATGACTCTAGTAATAGAAACAACAATTAAAAAAAAACAGAATTATTCTCATTCACAGTATCAAAAGAACTCACAATATTTAAGCAAACAAAATCAAAACTACAGAAAAGTACATCAAACCATCAAATACAAATCAATCAAGTACAATCTACAAATGAAACAAGCCCAGACACTCCAGGTAGGCACACTACAGAATCTTCAGAACTGTAACTAAACCACATACACTGTAAAAGCACAGATGACAAAATGAAACAGAAAACATTATAATTATTAACATGCTTAGCATAGAACATGAGTACGGAACACCAATTGAATCAAATTTTCAACAAAATGATCACACTAAATTATATCTTCAAGAATTATGCAACAATCAAGATAAAACAAACTACACTCCACAAATAATTGAAAATAATTCAAGTATGATTAACATATACCAGAGTACAACAAACAAAGTGTCAAAGCCTAAAGAAACAATTTACACAATTCCAATCTCTTTATAAAGCCCAAAAAATAGTTCAAAAAGCAGATCTTGAAATAGGTTTCCTAATCGACTCCGGCGCAGCATCAGATATCATTAGCATCCCTACATGGAATGAAACTCGCAATCTACCCCTAAAACTTTCCCCTCCTCACAAAGTTTCAGTAAACTAGCCACTGCACAAGTACAAGTTTAACAAACTATCGAAAGATTGAATCACTACTTTCAAAAACTTGAACACTGGAACAAAATAAAACTTTACTGAAACCTATCAACCTTTCAAAAAAACACTCAACATAACAGATATTAAACAAAACAAAACTTGAATAAAATTTATTACTAAATATTTCTCAAGTATAACCATCTTAAACAGTGAATTGCAAATCAAAAAGACAATTATAAAAAACTCAATAATACAAACCTAACATTTTTCCAATGATTAAATAAACAACCCTCAGTTTTTTCAAAGATGTACCCTATGTATAATCAGCACAGAAAACATTTAAAACCACTAACTGGACGTACATACGACTTTTCTATCAACCAAATTCATCAATTGAACAACGAGCAAAATACACAGAAACTGTATATGTCTGATTTTGAATTCAAACCAATCCATAAATCATTTAGAGTAACGATTTCATCTATCAAATACGCTAAAATTACAAACACAGATACAAAAGCATTACAAGTATACAATAACTCACCATGCAAAATTACACTTCACTGAGGGTTTTTCGGATTTAACCAAAGCAAGAAAGAGCATGCAAAGTAAAAAACGTTTTAAATTTACAAGATATTTGTCAATTAACAAATCTTAATGAAGAATTATCTAATAGTAATATTGCAACTGATTCAAAAAGAAATACAGAATATTTAATCAAAAACCCTATTTTAGACCAACAATCCAAATCTCAAAGTGTTTAGATGAACAACAACATATTCTGACCATGTTAAAATTCAACATTCTCAATTATTCAGCAAGATTTTGAACAGTCAGCAGAATTATTATTGAATTGTCTCTTGAATTATGCCTCATCAAAACTTGGTATTGGAAAAATAAATTCACCAATATACTTCAAAAAGAAAACAATGCATAAAAAAATTTCAATGCAATTGCAAGACAAAATAAACACATATCTAGACATTCTCGAACAGAATGCAATTATCTCATCAGTAATCAAAAAACAAAAACCTAAAACAAACACAATTATATATCCAGTATTTATTCTCGCTGAAGATTAATCACTTTAAATCGTTTTAGACGATATTTAAACTCTCTAATTAATGAATCAAAAGAAAATTGGACCACAGAATCAAAACAGGTAGGACTTACAAAAAACGTACACTATCATACCACCACCTATATGAATGTGAATGGTGCTTACAATCAAACGCCATTAGAGCAACAATCACGTTGACTAACACAATTTGTTATTGAAGATCAACAATACGAATTCAATAGACTTTTCAATGGACTTTTCCATAGGACCTGCAGCTTTTTCTCCATTTAAGATAAGCTTTTTAAGTACATAAGCTTCCATTCTTTCCTCACTAACCTATTAAAATGAAGAAAACGCAGCCCAACACGCACAAAATGTAGATGAACTTTCCCTACCCCTAACAGTTTCATAGATTTCCTACTATAACTTCACTAATTCATTAAAAGTACCCGTAAGAAACAACCCCAATGACAACGACATGTGTGAATCTATCATTCAAGAACTCACTACCGCACTTCACCGAAATCAATTTGCCACCATCGGCTTAATTCAATCACTAAACCGATTCAATGCACAAAAAACTAATTGATATTCTGTTAACCACTACGACCACAATGACATTTGATATATGCAAGACTCACCCAATGACGACATTTACATGAACTGCCTAAGATGAAAAACCCCCAACTAACTGAAAAATTCTTCATCAAATCAGATTATATTTTTAATCCTTTGATCCTGACAGCACAAATAAAAATTCGACCACGTCATTGATCACGCATTAACAAACACTAAATCTTGTGGACAATTTTCTAATAAATTCATTTTCTTTGAACTAACATTTAACATTCTCACAGCAAGAAAAGTTTTCGACCACAAACAAACGATGAAAAAAATATCAGCAGACGAAATAGATTGTGTATGGCCATGGACCCTGAATAGTGTCCTGTGTTATTTCATAACATCCCAACTGATAATTCGAGTGAAGCAAAGGCCAATATTTCCGAGCACAGAGATTTTTTCTAAGGAAACTTCACTCACAACCGACACTACACTCTTAAATTATTATGCAATGATTTATGATAGAATAATCAACAATAGTTTAATACAACAATCATAAACACAGAATAAGCCCTCAACAGAACTACAAACTTAACAAAACAAGATATTTAAACTCAATCACACTTTATGAGCCACGAAATAGTTGAAGCATTACCTACAACAACACAACAAAACATTTATCCTCTTCATCCAACAGTTACAACATCACATAATAAAATCGATACTGCTTTACCACAAACTATAGTACAATCAACAGTTGTTCCATCCTTCTTTCTCAAAAACCTGCATAAGGATAACCAAACAAATAGACCAATAATTAAAATACGACAACCTTGAAACAAAACACGCAAACGTCAATAACTTTGCTTGGCATAGTTATGATATTTTCACAAATAAAAACTCTAGCAACCCAATAGCAAGACCACTCTATCCAACACAAAACCAATCGCAAAAACATAACTATACCCAACAGGTACCAAAACCAGTGCTTCAACCAGTGTTTTTCAATGATAAATGAAAAAACGACAGACAGCACTGAAAATTATCCAGTCTTTCAACAAAATAAAAACCCAACAAACAGGCAATTCACAAGAAGCCAACCCTATTCTGAAGACAAAGATTCTTTCAATCATAACCCACAACATTATAATATTAATCATAGAAAAAATCACTAAAAAAAAATTCAACCAGATGATTTTTTCAACCTGATTTTTTCGAACCACTTAAGAACTCTCAACAATTACGACAATTCTAACACCAATCTTTTCAAAGACAAAATTTTGCACAGCCTAGTAATAAGATAGAACCACAAAACTATACAAATATTCAAGGTTACCAAACCGAATCAGTTAGAAACGAAACCCCGTTACTTTGTTACTTACAGCAATATGAAATTACAAAAAAAGCAACTCACAAATGTTACATATACCAAACACAACAGAATCAATCCAGAAGACACTGAACCCAGACCTTATGGGTGGATCGTGCATAAAATTTATTGAATCACTCATGGTAATCTCAGTAAAAAGCTACCTATATGAGGTTACAGCATACCTAATTTTAAACATAGTTCCAGAACCAATGAACACACCACTTCAGAAAAATTGGGTACATAGACGTACAGCTTTAACCCAAACGACACTCGATTGTGCAGCTCGAAAATGGTTTTCAGTTCTATCTATAGAAGTTAAATCAGATTGGAAAAGATTCACACAAAAGTTTTCACAAGTTTTAGACTCCGAAAAAAAGGAACAACACCAAAAATCCAAAGCAACAATTCCCTAATCCGTAGACTCCCTAATGAAACAAAAAAAAACAAATTAGCATGAAAAAAAATTTCTCTCAATTTACATGATTATAAAATTTCAAAAATGACAGAAATTCTCATGATGACTTTGACAATACAATTAAAAAAACTGCAAGAAAATAGAGCATCACGACCATCACCAATCTATGAACCCGATATAGATATCCAAAACTTAGAAGACAATTTAGAACAAGCTGAAATCAAAATGAAGTTAGAGGAAACAGAAAATATAAAGCTACAATATATATATGATATCCAAACAACATCTTCACATATTAACAATATTCAAGAATCTGACAATGAATTAGCAAAAAAAATACTCATTTCCTAAAAATCTATGAAAAAAAAACAATTTTAATGGCAAACTTTTATTCGAAAAGTGGTATAACTATTGTCGCAGATATGGGCATATCATTGCCGAATGCAGACAAAAACAACAAAACAATTTAAAATCAACACCAAAATACAAAGAACCAAACAAAATTTTTTATCAAGACTTGAAAACAATTCAAAATACACCAAATAAAAACATTCATTTTAATAATAGCTCAGCAAAATCACTCCCAAGTAGCAATAGTAGTAACAGATTAAAATCAAACCCTCTGACTTCAATAAATTTTGCGGAATATCACCAGATCGACGAAATTTATAAAAACTAATCACAAAACAGACATAATAGATCGTATAGTGAAAATAGTCAGTATATAAATATTTCTTCTAGATCAAACTCGAGTAAAAGTAATCGCTCAGACTATAAAAGAAGTCGCTCATATTCAATTCCTCAGAACAAAAATTTTTTCAATGAAAGCTCAACAAATTATTCACACAACCGGAATCGACACAATTCAATCGATCGTAATAGGAATCACTCTAATATTAGATCACAAAATCTTTTTAACATTAAGCCATATAAAAATGATTATAAGCTAGATCACGTGATGACACTAGTAATAGAAACAACAATTATAAAAACAGAATTATTCTCTTTCACCGTATCAAAAGAACTCACAATATTTAAGCAAACGAAATCAAAACTACAGAAAAAGTACACCAAACCATCAAATACAATTCAATCAAGTACAATCTACAAATTGAACAAGCCCAGACACTCCAGGTAGGGACACTACAGAAACTTCAGAACTGTAATTGAACCACATACACTGTAAAAATACAGATGACAAAAATGAAACAGAAAACATATTAATTATTAACATGCTTAGCATAGAACATGAGTACGGAACACCAATTAAATCAAATGTTCAACAAAATGATCACACTAAATTATATCTTCAAGAATTATGCAACAATCAAGATAAAACAAACTACACTCCACAAATAATTGAAAATAATTCAAGTATGATTAACATATACCAGAGTACAACAAACAAAGTGTCAAAGCCTAAAGAAACAATTTACACAATTCCAATCTCTTTATAAAGCCCAAAAAATAATTCAAAAAGCAGATCTTGAAATAGGTTTCCTAATCGACTCCGGCGCAGCATCAGATATCATTAGCATCCCTACATGGAATGAAACTCGCAATCTACCCCTAAAACTTTCCCCTTCACAAAGTTTCAGTAAACTAGCCACTGCGCAAGTACAAGTTTAACAAACTATCGAAAGATTGAATCACTACTTTCAAAAACTTGAACACTGGAACAAAATAAAACTTCACTGAAACTTTTCAAACAATTAATCAACATAACAGATTTTAAACACAACATAATTTATAATAAAAATTAGAATAAAATTTTTTACTAAAAATTTCCCAAGTATAAGCATCTTGCAAATCGCAGTGAATTGCAAATCAAAAAGACAATTATACAAAACTCAAAAATACAAACCTAACATTTTTCCAATGATTAATTAAACAACCCTCAGTTTTTTCAAAGATGTACCCTATGTATAATCAGCACAGTAAACAATTAAAACCACTAACTGGACGTACATACGACTTTTCTATCAACCAAATTCATCAATTGAACAACGAGCAAAATACACAGAAACTGTATATGTCTGATTTTGAATTGAAACCAATCCATAAATCATTAAGAGTAACAATTTCATCTATCAAATACGCTAAAATTACAAACACAGATACAAAAGCATTACAAGTATACATTAACTCACCATACAAAATTACACTTCACTGAGGACTTTTTGGATTTAACCAACACAAGAAAGAGCATGCAAAGTGAAAAATGTTTTAAATTTACAAGATATTTGTCAATTAACAAATCTTAATGAAGAATTATCTAATAGTAATATTGCAACTGATTCAAAAAGAAATACAGAATATTTAATCAAAAACCCTATTTTAGACCAACAATCCAAATCTCAAAGTGTTTAGATGAACAACAACATATTCTGACCATGTTAAATTTCAACATTCTCAATTATTCAGCAAGAATTTGAACAGTCAGCAGAATTATTATTGAATTGTCTCTTGAATTATGCCTCATCAAAACTTGGTATTGGAAAACTAAATTCACAACTACACTTCAGTATTGATTCTCGCAGAAGAATAATCGCTTCAAATTGTTTTAGACGATATTTAAACTCTCTATTTGATGAATCAAAATGAAATTGGCCCATAGAATCAAATTAAGTAGGACTTACAAAAAAAACGTACACTATCATACCCACCGCCTTTATGAATAGTGCTTACAATCAAACGCCATTAGAGGAACAATCACGTTGATTAACACAATTCGTTATTGGAGATCAACAATGCGAATTCAATAGACTTTTCTATGATATATCCATAGAACCTGCAGCTTTTTCTCCATTTAAGATAAACCAGACTTTTAAGTACAAAACCTTCCATTCTTCCCTCAATGTATCTATTAAAATGGAGAAAACGAAGCCCAACACGCAGAATATGTAGCTGAACATTCCCTACCCCTAACAGTTTCATAGAATTCCTACTATAGCTTCACTAATTCATTAAAAGTACCCGTAAGAAACAACCCCGATGACAACGACATGTGTGACTCTATCATTCAAGAACTCACTACCGCACTTCACCGAAATCAATTTGCCACCATCGGCTTAATTCAATCACTAAACCGATTCAATGCACAAAAAACTAATTGATATTCTGTTAACCACTACGACCACAATGACATTTGATATATGCAAGACTCACCCAACGACGACATTTACATGAACTGCCTAACATGAACAACCCACAACTAACTGAAAAATTCTTCATCAAATCAGATTATATTTTTAATCCTGACAGCACAAACAAAAAGTCGACCACATCATTGATCACGCATTATCAAACACTAAAGCTTGTGGACCATTTTCTAATAAATTCATTTTCTTTGAATTAACATTTTACATTCTCACACCAAAGGAAATATCCATAGTTTCAGCAACAGAACAGAATTTTAAAAATTAGCAAACAGTTGCTCTTCTCTGGAACAGTTCTTGTTATCTATTCTCGCAAATACCAAAATACACTAGTCTATTGAGACTAGGACATATAAGAGTAAGATTAAGATTGGTATTACACTACGAAGTTACACGAATCTATCCGGCCGAAAAAAAAGATAGCGCAACTAACAGACCATATACCTTATCTGAAGTTACTCTCTGAGTGAGCCAACCCGGACATAAACTCAATATGACGGTTTTTGTGATTTTCCAAAAAGTTTCAGAAATTTTAGATTTCAAAGGTTTTTCAAATAACTAATCTTACACAATAGTGGGGTGACGTCAGGGTACTGTCGGGGGTTGCAAGTCTTGCCTCCAAGTTTGACTGTTGAAATCTCTTTAATTTTCGAGAATTGATTTTTTTTTTTTGATAATTGACTTTTCAAATATTTTCAACACAATTTTTTCGCAGATTCAAAAATTATATTTCTAAATTTTTCAAATTCTGCACCCAATGACAGGGTTACGTCAAGTTACTTCGTGGGCTTTTAGATATCGCTTCCATCTATGCGTCCTGAAATGTCGGAATTTGACGGGCTTTTATCAGAGGTTTTCAAAAAAAAATTTCAATATATTATCACGAACTTTGAAACTTCAGCTTTCTGTTGCGGTGCTGTGGTGGTAGTTAAAAGCGCAATAGCATTGGATCTTCGGCCATTTAGGTTTGAAAAGAACACTATGGAGAACCTTGAAAGAACCCCAGTCTATTTCAAAGTTTTTTCTAATTTTGGTCTTTTTTATATGTTCCAATAGACTATTCTATGGTATATCCATAGGACCTGCAGCTTTTTCTCCATTTAAGATAAACCTGACTTCTAAGTACAAAACCTTCCATTCTTCCCTCAATAAACCTAATAAAATGGAGAAAACGAAGTCCAACACGCACAATATGTAGATGAACATTCCCTACTCCTAACAGTTTCATAGATTTCCTACTATAACTTGCTAATTCATTTAAAGTACCCGTAAGAAACAACCCCGATGACAACGACATGTGTGACTCTATCATTCGAGAACTCACTACCGCACTTCATCGAAATCAATTTGCCACCATCGGCTTAATTCAATCACTAAACCGATTCAATGCACAAAAAACTAATTGATATTCTGTTAACCACTACGACCACAATGACATTTGATATATGCAAGACTCATCCAATGACGACATTTACATGAACTGCCTATCATGAACAACCCGCAACTAACTGAAAAATTCTTCATCAAATCAGATTATATTTTTAATCCTGACAGCACAAACAAAATTTCGAACAAATCATTGATCACGCATTATCAAACACTAAAGCTTGTGGACCATTTTCTAATAAATTCATTTTCTTTGAACTAACATTTTACATTCTCACACCAAAGGAAATATCCATAGTTTCAGCAACAGAACAGAATTTAAAAAATTAGCAAACAGTTGCTCTTCTCTGGAACAGTTCTGGTTATCTTTTCTCGCAAATACCAATATACACTAGATCTATTGAGACTAGGACATATTAGAGTAAGATTAAGATCGGTATTAGACTACGAAGTTGCACGAATCTATCCGGCCGAAAAAAAAGATAGCGCGACTAACAGACCATGTACCTTATCTGAATTTACTCTGAGTGAGCCAACCCGGACATAAACTCAATATGACGGTTTTTGTGATTTTCCAAAAAGTTTCAGAAATTTTAGATTTCAAAGGTTTTTCAAATAACTAATCTTACACAATAGTGGGGTGATGTCAGGGTACTGTCGGGGGTTGCAAGTCTTGCCTCCAAATTTGACTGTTGAAATCTCTTTAATTTTCGAGAATTGATTTTTTTTTTTTGATAATTGACTTTTCAAATATTTTCAACACAATTTTTTCGCAGATTCAAAAATTATATTTCTAAATTTTTCAAATTCTGCACCCAATGACAGGGTTACGTCAAGTTACTTCGTGGGCTTTTAGATATCGCTTCCATCTATGCGTCCTGAAATGTCGGAATTTGACGGGCTTTTATCAGAGGTTTTCAAAAAAAAATTTCAATATATAATCACGAACTTTGAAACTTCAGCTTTCTGTTGCGGTGCTGTAATGGTAGTTTAAAGCGCAATAGCATTGGATCTTCGGCCATTTAGGTTTGAAAAGAACACTATGGAGAACCTTGAAAGAACCCCAGTCTATTTCAAAGTTTTTTCTAAATTTTGTCTTTTTTATATGTTTTAGGAAACAATTTTAACATTCCCTAGCCTGTTTGAAGCACCGTATTTGCGACTCAAGGGCTTTAGTTCTTCTTAGTCAGGTTATTTTTTATCTTTTTGTTCTTCAGGTTTTGGAGAGTGTGGATGAACTTCTGTTCAAGTTGTGCGTGTTGCGTGGTCTCACTGATAAAAGAGGAGAAGTGTTTCTACTCGGAGATAAAGTCTTTCTCGCCATCGAAATACTGGCACCTCAAGTAAGGTTTTATCAAATTTCATTTCTTACAAGAAGTAGAAAACCAGCTAATCAGATAATTTTATTATAATTGATTCGGTCAGTTTTTGGTCACTCTGCGTCTACCGGGTCGAGATCCCGCTCAAAAACCGCTCAAGATATGAGCGGTTTGAGCGGTTTTTCCGTTCCGTTATCATGATAACAAAAACCCCACTCAAATCAAAGCTTGCCGTAAAATTGTAAACCATGATCCAAGTGTAAAAGTTCGATCATTGAGCAAAAGCAAGATAAACTTGCTATTAATTATAGCTATTTTATTTATGCTATTATTTACGCTATTGTTCGCTCGCTATAAGATAAATTATGATTTTAAACCGAATAGTTTAGAATTCGTAGCATACGTTTAGTTGTTGTATAAAAACTGAAACTAAATTGAAGGATTATCAAAAATTCCTGAAACTGTACCATAAACCTATTTCACTCCGAGACTTCGGATTGCTGTTCGGTTCCAGTTGTGAAGCAATTTATGACTAGTACAAGACTGCTCGGTTATCAGGGCAAAGCCCTGAATATTCCGACTGTCCCTTAAATCATATCGAATAGTTTTTAGGAAAAGAAAATATTGAAAACATGTAAATTTTGGACAAAATCAAAGTGTAAAATTTTGAGTCGTACGAAATTAAAACGACCAATTAGCTAGCCTCAATTCATTCTGGAACAATTTTGTTGTACGGAATAATTCGTCATGCATAAAAAATTCGTGCTACGCTCTCAGTAATATGAATAAATACTTCAAAGAGCGCATAATTTAGTCCAGAACATGGTCAATTTGGCAATTTGCAAAATTGGCAACCCCCACAAATCTTCAATGGGGTATTTTTTGTCGAAAACTATCTTTCGATCGGCGAAAATTGAATAAAAAAACCACACCGAGCATAAATATTCAGTTTTCTTCGGAAGTCGGAGCAATAACGAGCTTAAGGTATTTTTCTTTGCTTTGTACGATTGAGTTTCATACTTAAGTCTTGAGCTGAGAAATTTGAAATTTTATTTGCGAACGAGGTTGTGTATGATTAGAATTTTGAAACCAAAATCACGCATATGAGAACTAAACAACTGAAGTTTGGACTATTTTTTTCACAATCGAAGTTCGAGTTGGATAGAGCGTGGTGATTCTGGGACTCAGTTGGGTTTCACTGGTTATTATAAATAACTGCATAAAAAGATGAAATCGACAATTTTCAATGTTGAAGAAAGAAAGTTGTTGGGTATTAGCTGGGTCTCAGAGCCTTGCCTTGGATCTGATCATCAGGCAATCGTGCCAATACTAGTAAGTGGATTTAGCCGGCCTTAGAAAATTTTATTTATTTTTAAAAAAGCTAACAGTAAAGATACTAATAGCCAAAGAGCACAACACGTGAAATGTAAAGCAAAACATAATGGCAGAGGAGAGAACGCAGAAAACAAAAAAGTTGTCTCAAATCGTTAAAAAGGGAGCTTTGAACAACAAGAAACAATTGGTATCAAAATGGTTAAAAAAGGTAACTATCCAATTTTTATACCGTTCTGTTATCATGATAACAAAAACACAACTCAAATCGAAGTTTGCCGTAAAATTGTCAACCATGATCTAAGAGTAAAATTCGATCTGTGAGCAAAAGCAAGATAAATTTGCTATTAATTATAGCTATTTTATTTATGCTATTATTTATGCTATTGTTTGCTCGTTATAAGATAAATTATGTTTTTAAACCGAATAATTTATAAATCATAGCATATGTTTAGTTGTTGTATAGAAAGTGAAACTAGTTTGAAGGATTATCAAAAATTCCTGAAATTGTACCATAAACCTATTTCACTCCCAGACTTTGGATTGCCGTTCGGTTCCAGTTGTGAAGCAATTTATGACTAGTACAAGACTGCTCGTTTATCGGGGCAAAGCCCTGAATGTTCCGACTGTCCCTTATTTCATATCGAATAGTTTTTAGGAAAACAAAATTTTGAAAACCTGTAAATTTTGGACAAAACCAAAGTGTAAAATTTCGAGTCGTAGAAAATTAAAACGAGCTATTAGCTAGCCTCAATTCAATTTGGATCAGTTTTGTTGTACGGAATAATTCGTCAAGCATAAAAAATTCGTGTTACGCTCTCAGCAATATGAATAAATATTTCAAAGCGCGCATAATTTAGTCCAGAACATGGTCAATTTGGCATTTTGCAGAATTGGCAACCCCAAGAACTTTACAAATCTTCAATGGGGTATTTTTTTGTCAAAACTTATTTTTCGATCGGCGAAAATTGACTGAAAAAAAACCATACCGAGCTTGAATTTTCCGTTTTCCTCGAAAGTCGGAGCAATAACGAGCTTAAGGTATCTTTATTTGCTTTGTACGGTTGAGTTTCATACTTATGTCTTGAGTTCAGAAATTTGAAATTTTATTGTGATGTGTATAAAATGTGTAACGAGGTTGTGTATGATTAAAATTTTGAAACCGAATTCAGGCATATGAGAACTAAACAACTGAAGTTTGGACTGTTTTAATTTTCACTATCGAAATTCGAGTTGGATAGAGCGTGGTGATTCTCGGGCTCAGTTGGGTTTTACTGGTTATTATAAATAACTGCATGAAAAGATGAAATCGACAACTTTCAATGTTGAAGAAAGGAAGTTGGGTATTAGCTGGGTCTCAGAGCCTTGCCTTGGCTCTGATCATCAGGCAATCGTGCCAATACTAGTAAGTCGATTTAGCCGACCTTAGAAAATTTTATTTTTTAAAAAAAATCTAACAGTAAAGATACTAACAGTCAATATACTCACCAAAGAGCACAACACGTGAAATGTAAAGCAAAAAAATTCTAAGCGGCTGCTATCCATAAGAACAAGGTGAACTGTTCAAAACAAAGCATAAATCAATGAAGAGACTGATGCAAACATTATTTACCAAAATTACTGGCAGCAACAAAAACATCCTCACAAAAATGATCGCTTTAAACCAGATTATTACAAAGTTACACTTAAGACAAAACGCTCAAAGAAGGTGAAAAACTACGGTACCTAAACCCCACAAAGCTAATGGGCTCTCAAACTTAGAAACAGTTTCAGAAGAAAACAGCTTTCCCAGAAACTCACGTTGTAACCTTGTATTGATTATAGCACAAAACTAATTAGTTATGCCAAGATTGGACTAAAACAACAAAAAAAGAAAACCGCAAGTGTAACGGTAGTCCGCCTGACATACAGACGTCTTGAAGTATCTAGCGAAATCAACATCACTGAAAACTGACGACCTCTGGGACAACCCCGTTGAAGTAACAAATCGGTTTAACTTACTATTATAACGGGTCATATTATGCGTTTTTCTCGTTTCTCTGCGCCAAAAACTGCCCCTTTAACGGGTTTTACACTCAAAACTGTACTGTAAAAAAGGGGCAGACCATGTATAAAAATTAGGAGCATACGTTTTTCCGGCGCAGGCAAACCAGTTATTTGGGCGCATTAATGTACAAAAAATGCACATTTCGAAAAAATCAAACTAATATAAAAAAACTAGTCAAAACATTTGTTTTGCCCCAGTTGAAAAAAAATGTTTGCGACTTCATATCTGCCAGGTACCTATGAAAATTATTTGCAGTGCAAACTTTTCTAGCTTTTGATTTTGTTCTATCATACTTTAAGTTATATACTATACGATAGAGTTTCAGTTTTCATTCAAAAGTAGGCATAACATTTTCTCAGTCGCTCAAAGTAACAATTTTTTTACGTTCCTAGTTTAGTTCTTTTTTTAGCTCTACGTTGCTCGGCGAGATTTCGGTGCAATTTTTTCTGGGTCACATGCAATCGAATCGAAATCTCTGGATTGCACAAAGTCGCTGGCTAACGTTTTTTGGTCGGGAAAAGTCGCACCTAATTTCTAAAGTTTCACAGCGTCACGACTTGTTTCTTTTGGGTCCCGAGAAATTGATGACTAGTCAGATTAAAGTCATTTTTTGTAATAGCATGCCTTCTACCTTTTAGGAATCATCACCATGGAAACCCCTTTGTGACCTGTTACCATGTGCTATATGTCTCTCTCCTAACCAATGTCTGCAAAATGACGAGGTTGAAACTGACTCAAAGCGAGTCATTGGCCCAGATCCAATTATCGTTCAAAGTCCTGATTATCAGAGGTCTTTTCACTACCTGGAGGCCTTAAATAAAAAGAGAGACCTAACTGAATACAATGCTAACAACAAACAACAGGATTGCCGCTTGATCCTTCGGGTTCTAAAACGCAACAGTGGACTCCAAAATCCGACTTGGGCTCAAATCACGTTCTTTGCGAGGTTTCTTAACATGCAGCTCATTGCTTGCGAAAAAAATTATTTTCAGCAAACTCAAGAGTTCGTAGAAATTAAGAATTTTTTTATTAAGCACTGTCTGGTTGAAATGGCCAACGATTTTGCTCTTCCAAGTTTGAGCATCGCTGACGACTCGCCATTGTTCGGTCTCAATGGAAGCACTAGCAACTACGAGTTACATCAGATTCGAAGACGATGGGAAGACTCCCCACAGCCATACGTCATTGTCAACCCCGACCAGATGACTTTCACTTTTCTAGGAGTCCAGAATAACAATTCCAATTTACTTGGCTGGAGTAAAAAATTGCTGGCTGAGAACGTGATGAGCGGAGAAGATCAGGGCATGATAAAGCGGAAGGATGTCTTGAGTGAAGACTTTGACGAGCTTGACTTGGGAGAAAAACAAATCAAGTTGTGTCGTGTGTTAGGACTCGAACCTAGTCAGATCCAGTTTGATGCAACGTATGAGCTAACCCAGGACAATGTCCTGAAACTGCTGGCGATTTATATGAGGTTCAGATGCAACATTCCGGTGGTTATCATGGGTGAAACGGGCTGTGGGAAAACTAGATTGATTGAGTATCTGTGCAACATAATGGCCAGAGGAAAGAACGCAGAAAACAAAAAAATTGTGAAAATTCACGGTGGAACTACGATACTAGACATCGTGAAAAGCGTAGAAGCAGCTGAAAAATTAGCCGCTGAAAATCGCAATAAATTTGGCGGTGAATTTTTTACGGTTTTGTTTTTTGATGAAGCAAACACAACAGACGCAATATACGGAATCAAAGAAGTCCTTTGCGATTTTAGTGTAAATGGCCGAAATCTAGATATGACGTCGGGACTCAAAGTCGTTGTTGCCTGCAACCCATATAGAAAACATGATGAAGAAATGATAAGAAAACTTGAATCACAAGGACTCGGGTATCATGTCAAGTCTTCCGCAACGAGCGACAAGTTGGACTCTGACATCCCGATGCGTCACTTGGTGTACCGGGTGAACCCTCTTCCTCCGAGTTTGCGCCCATTGATCTGGGATTTCGGACATCTGAACAGTGAAGTTGAAAACAAGTACATAAAACAGATAGTTACAAACAGGGCAAGTGGCGTCGATCTGAATCAGATGGATGTTAACTTTATCTGCAACGTATTGTGGGAGTCACAGAAGTATCTGCGAAGGAATCGAGACCAATGTTTGTTCGTGAGCTTGCGAGATATAGAGCGAGCGATGACCGTACTAGGATTTTTCTATTCAAAACGGATAATACTTTTTCCGCAAATGGATGAACTAATTCGAAATACGAACAGACATGCGGTGAAAAGTCAAGTGACAAGGTTGATGATTCTTACACTTGGAGTCTGCTATCATTCATCGTTAGATGATCGAAGGAGCTACAGAGAGGCAATTGAAAAATGCTTCACTGGACGCTATAAACTTCCAAATGGTTCAATGACTATATTGAGCGAAATAGAAACTTGCATGCAAATTTTCATGCAGAATATCACTTTAGACGCAAAAGCAAACATAGCAAAGAACTTTGCATTAACAGAGAACGTTTTCATGATTATAATTTGCATCGAATTGAGGATCCCTCTGTTTTTGGTGGGCAAACCAGGCAGCTCCAAATCCTTGGCTAAAACGATTGTAATGGACGCGATGCAAGGAGATAGTTCGCGAAATGAGCTTTTTCGGAATTTGAAACACGTTCAGATGCTCTCGTTTCAGTGCTCGCCACACACGCACGCTGAAGGTATCATCAGTGTTTTCAGGCAGGCTGCTATGTATCAGAGAGGAAAGAGCTTGCAACAGTTCACGAGTGTTGTAGTCCTGGACGAAATTGGTTTGGCCGAGGACTCGGCTAAGATGCCCCTGAAGACCCTGCATCCTCTTTTAGAGGAGGGCTACGTGGAGCCAGAATCAGAGAAACAGGACTGGGGGAAAGTGGGCTTCATCGGAATTTCCAACTGGGCCCTTGATCCAGCCAAAATGAATCGGGGAATTTTTGTCAGCCGAACAATTCCAGATTCCGAGGAGCTGGTCAAAAGTGCACGAGGCATTTGTCGAGTGGAAAACGAGGGAAAAGCGTTGGATAACTTAATTCAACCGCTGGCCGACGCATACCAAAAAGTGTACCGTTCCCAAATCCAGAATGAGAATGCCGAATATTTCGGCTTGAGAGATTTTTATGGCCTGTTGAAACTGCTCTACAGATTTCTACTGTCAGAGAGAACTCTTATGTGGCCTACTGTACGATGTGCGATTAGACGCAACTTTGGAGAAAAAGGGAGTCGTTGTGTGCAAGTGTTTGCTGATGAATTATTGCAAAAGGGAGTATTCGAAGACACAAGCGTGAGTGATGCGGTCGACACTTTAGAGTTAGTTCATCAGAACATCAGAGAAGCGGATGAGAGGTCCAAATTGACGAGCGAGGAACGAAAACTAAACAACGAAAGCCGATACTTGTTACTAATGACCGAGAATTTCTCAGCACTTCATTTAGTATCCGAGGTTCTGAAGTTGAACGATTATGAAGTAATTTTCGGATCCTCATTTCCCCGAGATCAAGAGTACATTCAGGTATGCAAGAACATCAACCGAATCAAAGTGTGTATGGAAAGAGGAACCACTGTGGTTCTATTGAACTTAGGCTCTCTTTACGAGTCTTTGTACGATGCTCTGAACCAGTATTATGTCTACTACGGAGGTAAAAGGTACGTTGATCTTGGTTTGGGAACCAATAGAGTCAAGTGTAGTGTCTCTGAGAAATTCAGACTCATCATGATTGAAGAGGAAAAGACTGCCAGACAGTTCCCGATTCCACTTTTGAACCGACTGGAAAAACATTTCTTAGGCATGGAATCGGTACTGAACTCAAACTTAGCGAAACTGCGAGAGAAACTCATTGAAAATTTGCAGGAGTTTTCACAGGTACCCCGAACGGACAAGGAGACTTGCTCGTTTTATATCAGGGACGCTTTTATCGGGTATAAAAAAGACACGACAGCTTGTGTTTTAATACAAGCTGAAATTAGCCTAAAAAGACAAGCTGAAATCGAGGAGCTGAAAAGCATTGGACCTACAGATGAAGAAATACTGGAGACAGCCAGCCTCAAGCTTGTTCAAACTTGTTCGATTGATGCCATAATTAGGTCCAACTGTGAATTATCGTCTTTCAACTCCCTGAAGTTGATGGAAATTTATGATTCTCAAGGACGAAAAAATTTGTCTGATTTTTTAATGCGACAGTGCTACCAAAACAAATCAGCGTCTGAATTGATCGAAATTTCAACCTTCTGTAGAATTCCCTCAGCCACAAACATCAAAGATTGTAACCAGAATTTGATGCTAAATGAGCAACCACCAAGCACCCAAGAAAGACATTGTGTGATTGACGTGAACCTGTTTAAAACAGATATTGAGTTTGGCCAAAAAGTGAAAGACTTTTATCGAACGGCAGCTTTACCGATGTATGCTAGTTTGACAAAAATACTCTTTGTCTTGTGCTCCAACGGTCAAAACTCCGTGGCTCTTATCGCATCGGCGAAATACAAACTTCAGAACCTGCATGCCGACTACAAAATTCCTAATATGTATACATTGTTCATAGTTCAGCTACCAAGGAATTGGTATGAGTCGGATTACAGTAGCTTCTCGATGGGAAAATGGGAGAGTTTTCACATCGACGAGCTCCTGAGAGAAGAACCTCAAATTCTTTCCGAAGTTGCGCTGTTACAGAATCGAACCTTGAAGGACATTTTTGTTCTCGAAAACGGAGAATGCAGTATGTTGCAGAAAAAACTGCTGCGCGAAGTTATTTATGACGTCATTGGGGACGATTCGGACGGCGACCGAATTCAGAAAGTGACAAATGTTTACCGATTGTTGAACGAACAGAAGGACGCAAGTCTTGAGTCTGTTTTCCTGGGAAAAATTAGTGCTTTCATTGAGGCTTCCGAGGAAAACGAGGAAATTAAAAAGTGGGTAGAGTTGAAAGCGGCCAATTTACAAGACTTGGTCGCATCGGGAACAATCGAGAGCGTTTTATTCAAGGAGTTGCAAGCCAAGGTAAAGCCCCATTTAGCTGAGTTCATGAGAATGATTGATTTCAACAACAACATCAAGCTCTTGTTCCAATCTGACTGGCGGAAACATGCTTGGATTCGTCTTTTCTCTGCTAAACAAATATGTCTGGTGAGGCCTCAACAAGTCAGAGATCTCAAATTCACCTCTCGGTTCCCGTTCAGTACTGAAATAATTGACAAGTTAAGTTCTGTGTGGGTAGATTCTCTGGAAAATTATGCCGACACTGATTTGGATGATTGGCAATTTTTTTTACAGATGTTCACCAATAAGGAAACAGAATTAGCAAATGAGTTGAACCAGATTTCAAAAGCAGAAAATGCTGTTGATTGCTTTGTTCACGACTTGATCATGCATGAATTTTGTACAATGTGGGGTAACAAAAGTGTTCAAGCTGAACTCGAAACTGTCCAGAAATCGCTGGAATCAATAATGAGTAGCTATCTACTTCAGTCTGAAACACCCACCGTTGCATTTTCATTTGCTCACTTCAAGAAACTTTCGCCACATTTATATGACGTGAGACCAATTCTGAAGTCTTTCCCATTAATTTTTGAAAAAAATTTTCAAATTTTTCAAAAAATCATAATTTTTGAAAGATCAAAGAATCTGGGCTCCAAAAATTACAAAGAACTTGCTGAAATGATAGCAAAACTTGCACTCGAGCAGACAGAATTAATGGCCGAAAAATTGAAACCTGTAAGCCGTAAGATGGACCGGCGAAAAATCCAGGAGCTTGACCATTTAGTGTCTATACTGAAATTGTGCTCCGGGATCGAGCTGTCAGACGAAGTCAGATCCAACTTCAGATTCAGACTGAACAAAATTTCTATTTTTTCTACATACTTGTCCCAAATTTCACACAATCTTGACGACATAGCCGCTAGAAATGCGTGCACTGCTTGCGATTCACTATACAAAAGCACAGATAGCGAAAATGTGTTTGGGACTGATTATTTCCGAGCTCAATTGCTTCTGAGTCTGAGCCTATCTGCAGAAGCAATTGAAATCTACTGTGCCAAAGAACAGACGGGCAACAAAAACTGCGCCTTTTGCCCGCAGCCAATGAAAACAGCCCTCTTTTCACATCAATGTTCAAAGCCTATGGTACATGACACTAATGTTTTAGCCTCTCTCACAGAGCCTCGCAAGTCAATCTGGAAACAGTTTCGGTTGAATATTGTCAACGCTTTTCTAGCAATTGTCAAAGAAAACGTGATAGAAATCTGTGAGAAAGATGCACTTGACAACTACATTGAACTTTGCCTTAAAAAACAAGATGATGTGCCATGGGTTACAGACCAGACCAAACAAAGACTGTTGTCACTCATAGCAACGAGTGATCGTGGTAGAAGATTGGATAACACTATACAGGATATCATAACAAGGAGCCGAAACGAAGTTGATCTAGAACGAACATACGATATGCTTCTGTCAGTTTTCGAGTTTGTCTACCGCAACCAAGCTCTCCATGATTCAAAAACTACGAATAGTGTTGAAATTACTGCCAGTCAAATTCGATTGGTCGCAAAAATGAAAGTAGAGTTGCTTGAGTTTATCGACAAATCTATTGGGCCGAATGCAGATACAGACCCACAACGGTTCCAGGGAGCAATTCCCTCTTCAGTCATGGATATTCTAAAGAGGGGCGGGGAAAGCGCCAATTGCGCTCAAAAGTTCTTCATACAAAGCATATGCCATGACCACGGCATGAACATGTACCAAAAGGTAAAAACTATTCCCCAAATGGCTCCCTTGATTCCTCAACTATTACGATCTTCTCAAACTCAACTTTATTTTGATGTTTTCTTAGTTTTGGGACCAAACTACCAAACGCTCCTCAGCGAAATACGCAATGCTCTGTTCATCGCTGCCAACAGAGCTATTGAAAGATTAATCACAGTTACCGATGTACAGATTAAAAACTTAATCGTTTACCGTCTGCTGACTGAAATCAGATCATTGCCAAGCGTACCGAAAAGTATGGAACACTTTGAGGGAGCTGTACTTGAAAATAAAGTAAGCGGCGTTAGTAGAAGTTTAATTGATCGAAACGATAAACTCGCTCCGAACGGGGATGCTCTAAGGCAGTTCGTCTTTTATTGTCAAACTTTTCTTGAGGTCCATGAAAGCTGTGGATTCATGGCACCATTCAAAGATATCTTACTTGTGCGGCGGGGAAGAGTGTCAGGACTCTATCTGCCGACGTTCCCTGATAGTGTGAATAGACGTGTTAGGCTAGTTGAAGAAGCAATGCCAAGTGCAGAATTTACCACTTGGAACACTTGTCCCAATGGTCATGTGTATGCAATTGCCAATTGCGGTCGCCCTAGCTCTAGTGGAAAATGTCCGGACTGTGGATCGAAAATAGGCGGAACAATCGACGTCAGAGATCAGGATGTCACCGACTACAAACTTCCGCATAATTGGCAAGCGTTTGACAGAAGTTTCTTGAACGAGTTCAACGGAAATGTCATGCAACTATTTATTCACGCTGTGTTATACATATGTAGCAATGACGAAGAAAAGTTGAAATGCTTGCGCGCAAATGTTAAGTTCGTTGGCAACTCAATCAGCCGGAGTGAGGAAGATGTGTACAAATTTCTGCTGACTGTTGTTGGGGACTCTTCCATCAAAACATTACAGGGCTCTTTTGAAGACGAAGACCAGCGCGAGGTATGGGAGATAAAATTTATAGATATTATCAACGCTTCCCTGCAAAAATTACCAGATGTCATTGCTGCATACAACGATTTAATGCGGCAGAACGATTTAAAGGAAGAAAAGAGCCTTCTCCAAGTTTTGACAGAGGTCAGCGAAAATAGGAGCGACGCTGGCGTACTGGCAAACGAATTCTTTTGGCGAAGACTCCCCAAAATAACTTTGACTGGCATTCAAAGCGAATTGAACACAAATGGCGACAAATACAAATTGCTTAGCTGCATTTTCAGAGATTGGACCAAGAACGAAGAATGGATACCACAACTAAGCTTAATTCCTGATCTATTTGAACTTTTCAATAGCATTATTTCGTATTACGACCCAGATACAGCGAACCGCGTACAGTCATTTGAAGATTTTTTGCTGCAGCGAAAAATCCCGGTCCCAGTTAAAAGAAAAATGAGAGAAACGGCTTCTGTTTTCTGCGGGCTATGGAATAGGAAAATAAGACATATGTCCTTGACATCAGGAGGCATACAATGCGAATTCAAGGACGATCTGAAGTTGCACTCCCCATTGAAGTACTTTCTACCTTCTCGTCATGTCAGCGACTGCTGTGCACTTGTCACTGTGAACATTTTGGTCAACAAAAACAACGAACTCGTCCAAGCTTATAGATCGGCTCTGCAAATTGACACACCGTTAGTTAAAACAATGGGGCGCCAAGGAATTTTTTTCTGAGAGAAGAGAGGGTTCAAAAATTTTTATTAAAAAAATTTTATCCGCAGTCATTGATAAAAAAAAACCTCAAAAGCTATGCCCTTTTTTCTTTGGCGCTGGATTATATAAATTAAAAAAAAAATTAATTTTCGAAGTAGTTTTGAGAGCTTAAGAGTTTTTTGGAAGGCACTTGCGAATCTCTTTCGCTACTCGTAGATTCCTCACTAGGTTCAAAACTCGCGTATGCTTAATCGTTGATTTATTTGATTATAGGGGTGGCATTTCGTTACTGAGTACCAAAGGGAGGAAAAAGTTAAAACGATCCGGCATTTACCTCTCAAAATTAAAGAAGAATGGGGCAAAAAATACCTTAAGAAGCTTTGGAAGCGTG
>NW_026971644.1:0-15905 GCF_963678635.1 Symsagittifera roscoffensis | reverse complement strand
GCATTAACTTGCCGCTTACGCGTGTTATAAGAACGTAATATATCGCACGTTGAATATCCCAAATTGGCCAAATTTTTTTTAGGTAAAAATAGCTAAATGAACGCTAAAATTGTATTAGAATTTATTGTTCCGACTTTAGATACGAAATAACTTCACACAAAATGATCAAAATTATCACTGGTATTTATTTTTCAGATGATACAAAAAAATTCCTTCAACAATGCTTAGTTAAAAAGTCGCTAATTGACGGAATAAAAAACCACCCCAAGAATAATTTTTCTGCTTTTTCCTCAAAAGTGGGGAAAATAACATATCCAGTGGATGGTTAAAGAACGCTAAGAATCAATTTTACGGTGTAACAAGGGGTTTAGTGGAGGCGCTTGGTGTAGTGGTAAATCTTTCTCTTCGAGCAGTTCAGGTCGTGTAATCAATCCACTGTCATTGCGACGATAGTGTGTAAGGACAAGCTCTCTCTCTTGACCTCTATTTTCTGGTCATTCTGGCTGCAGCAATGGTGCCACCTGAAAGTTCCAGACGCAAAAAACGGCCTTGTATCGAAAAAGAGCCTTGCTCAACAAAAATATTAAATCTGGAATGTGGCAAATTAAGAGAAACGGTTTCTGCTTAACAGGCTGGATATTTTTTATAGAACTTTTACGAATCGCAAAAACCTTATTTATTATTAAGCTACAAGGTATAATTTTGCAGACCGAATATATTTGCCATGGCCTAATTAGTCTGCATTCCGAGTTTCGTAACAATCGAGCAATGTACACAAAAATTTCTTTGTCCCAATTTGCAGGTGGTTGAAAAAAAGCCAACTGCAATGAATTGCGTGGGTGGATTAAGCAGTTTTCGATGAGGAGATGGGAATGTATATTTCTGGAGATATGAGTATGTATTTGTAACCTTTCTTTTGTTTTGACTCATTTGATTATTTTTACACTTGCCCAAAAACACTACTGAGATCTTTACTAGACAAATTTTCTACGCCACATACAAATTTTTTACACCACAGCTAAAACTTTTGAAGTTTCTTTCTACTCTAAACAATTTTAACAACACGTTTTAATTACCCGCGTTGCTCTACCAATGTCTCGGCTTCCTATCAATTTCAACAGATTTGCGTTTTTGTTCCGACTTTCGATACGAAAGTAACGGAATATTTGTGCTCGGGGTGGGTTTTTTTTTCTTCAGACAAATTTCGACTTTTTAACTAGCCATTTTTGACGGAATTTTTTTAATATCATTCAAAAGGTATTGTTGTCCTGAGCTTAAATTTGAAAAGATATTTCACCTGTAATCATTTTTCGTAAAGTTATGAGGGTTTAAAGATTGCCATTTTGACCAATTTGGGACAATTAACGCGCGATATAATTCGCGCTATTAACGCGTAAGCGGAGATTTAATCCGTCTTATAAATCGTTCCAAATTGGTTGAAAGAAGCTTATTTGCCATAATTGATTTGTTACAAGGAGCGAAATGTATCCTTTTGTACTTTATATGGCGTGTGGGGGGATGATTTGCATCAAAAATTTCAAAATTTAGAATTTTTTTTCATTTTTTATTATTACAATTTTTTTCTTAATGCTATTACTGCTCCATAAACCTTAAAAGACAGTCTGATACGACTAGTCTTTTTCAATTTTGAGGTCAGCGTCTACTCACTGAGACATCATTGACTGAGAATAGAGTTTTGCAAAGCACTGATACAACATTTTTGTTTTTTTTTCGGACCTAAATCACAATCAGTGAGCTTTCAACCCACTGGGACCCTTCTGACCCCCAACCACACTTGACTCCCTGAAAGCGATCCTCTGTGAGCGTGTAAAAACTCGTATATCAAAATGTTCTGACTGAATGTTCTCTGATTGCACCTGAGGCCAATTATAAGGCTTTTGTTCATTGAATATTTCGCAAAAAAATTGAGAAAAAAAGAGAAAAAAATGTTTCAGTTTTTCTTCATTTTAAAAGTATCATTTTAAACTCAAAGAGTACAATGCAAAAAAGAAGAATTTTGAAAAGTTGATAAAATTGGATGATAAGCCACCCAGGGAATTTGTGCCTCAAATATATATCAGAGCTTGTTCTTCAACCGAGAAAGATCCCATAGATTTTCATAACTGCTGCCATCAATCAGATTTGAGGGCTCCGAGATTCGATTCCGATTAAGTAAGACGAATTAAAAATAACACATGGTTTGTTGGATTAATGTTGAGTCTTTTTTTCTTTATATCATATATTGTTGCAATGACATTGTAAATAATTATGTATATAACTGCAAAAATTCTAAATTTATGAATAAAACAGTTTGAACATTGAATCACAATTTGTATTTCTATCAAAGAATGAGAGTTGTTCCTATAACAGTTGATTAAACAACCGACATTTACAAAATTCGACGCGCAATTATAGTACTTCGGAGCAAGTTTTTCTTTGATGCAATTAACGTTCTTTTTGTTGCGAGGTTTAGGCATATTCAGGAGCGGTTTATGATTTTATCGAAGGAAAAGCAAACTACAGGGCGCTCCAATTATACCAACGTGATCATTTTGTGAAAACACCAATTTTTACAAAAAAGATCAAAGAAGAAAAACTTTTTTGCAATGAGGGATTGATATATTTAAGATGTTAGAAAAACAAATCTGTTTGTATATCAGAGCGAGGCCCTGAATTTTCTCACTGCATTTATTGCACATTTTTTTAATTGAATAATTGACAAAATAATTTCAAAATTTTTTACAAGGAGCGAAATGTATCCTTTTGTACTTTATATGGCGTGTGGGGGGATGATTTGCATCAAAAATTTCAAAATTTAGAATTTTTTTTCATTTTTTATTATTACAATTTTTTTCTTAATGTTATTACTGCTCCATAAACCTTAAAAGACAGTCGGAAATTTCAGGGCTTCGCCCTGATACGGCTAGTCTTGTTTCAATTTTGAGGTCAGCGTCTACTCACTGAGACATCATTGACTGAGAATAGAGTTTTGCAAAGCACTGATACAACATTTTTGTTTTTTTTTCGGACCCAAATCACAATCAATGAGCTTTCAACCCACTGGGACCCTTCTGACCCCCAACCACACTTGACTCCCTGAAAGCGATCCTCTGTGAGCGTGTAAAAACTCGTATATCAAAATGTTCTGACTGAATGTTCTCTGATTGCACCTGAGGCCACTTATAAGGTTTTTGTTCATTGAATATTTCGCAAAAAAATTGAGAAAAAAAGATTTAAAAAATGTTTCATTTTTTCTTCATTTTAAAAGTATCATTTTAAGCATTTTAAAAGTGAAAGGGCAAGGGTGTGTTTTTTCCACTCGTATTCTGTTAATAGCTTTAATATGCTGGCCTTAAATGAGTTTGTCGCTCACGCGTGTTATAAGAACGTTTTATAAGAAGCGTTTTTCATCCCAAATTGAACAAATAAACAATTTTCAAGCTCCCGTAACTTTACGAAAAATGTATTTTTGATTTGAAATAATTTTTTTTTGAGTTTGAACTTATGACAACAATATATCTCAGATGATGTTTAAAACATCCGTCACAAAGGCTTGGTTAAAAGTCGAAAATTGACGGAATAAAAACAAGACTAATCCTATCAGGGCAAAGCACTGAACATTCTGACTGGCCTTTAACTGGTCTCGGATAGTTGTTGGTAAATTAAATAGAGGCAAAGTAGTGAAGGCTAGGCTGATAATATCAAAAGTTAAGTGTTGCAAATTGAGTCGTGTATGGAGTTAAAAAAATCGAATAGCTGCTCCATATCGGTGAGTACACTCGGCTGGCCCTATGCAGATCAAGAGATCGATCCCCCGAGGAACCAGAGTTTTGTAAAAGTGGTCTGAATGAAATAATCATCCGAGCAACATTTTCCTCCCAAAAGGTGGAACAAAAATCATCTCAAGCATAAATACTCGCACTTATTCAAAAATTGGAACAAAAACATCAAAGCGTGGGTTTTCCAGAAACGTATATCAACGTTTATTCGATAGAGGATGTTCTAGTGAAATAATTAAGCAATTAATGATAATAAAAACTTCAGGTCTGAGTTTTATGGTCCTTTTTCGTTTGTATTCTGCAATCAAATGCTTGTAACGTAAAATTACGCCGCTTTTATTTGACGGTGAAAATTCAGCGGCAAAAAAATTTCCGAAATTTGCATTTTTGCCAGATATGTGGTTTTGCGAGATAGATCAAACGGAAACTCGCAGAATACAAATTTTGCATTTTTTTTTGGATAACTATATAGTTTTTGGATTGAAATTTTCATTTTGGCCTTAATTAGAGACACAGCTAATTCAAGTTTATACACATAAACTCCTCGATGAATACGAACAAGACTGCTCGTATACAGGGCAAAGCCCTGAAAGTTCGGATTGCCATTTAACCCATATAGAATAGCTTTTGAAAAAAGAAAATATTGAAAAACTATAAACTTTGGACAATATTAAATGTCAATTGTGAAAAATTGAGTCGTAAAAAATTATTACGACTGATTAGCTAGTGTCAATTCAATTTAAAACGACTTTGTTGTGCGATATAATTCGCCCCGCATATATATTTCGTGTTACGCTTTCTGCACTATGAATAAAAACTTCAAAGCGCACATATATAAGTTCAGAGCATGGCCAAATTGGCAGTTTTCTATCTCCCAAAACTTTGCAAAAACTAATCAGAGGTAAATTATTTTTTTATATTCAATTTTAGGTAGTCGATATCTTCAATTTGGTATAAGAAATTTTGTTAATCACTATTATTCCGATCACCGAAATTTGACTGAACAAAAAACCACTTCAAGCATAAATATTCCATTTTCTTCGAAAAATAGAACAAATAAAAAATACGTCTTAG
The DNA here is from genome assembly GCF_963678635.1 of Symsagittifera roscoffensis. NCBI lineage: Eukaryota > Metazoa > Xenacoelomorpha > Acoela > Convolutidae > Symsagittifera > Symsagittifera roscoffensis. The sequence continues at coordinate 11,052 of NW_026971644.1, read as the reverse complement.
ATTATTCAATGCTACTATAATCAGTATAGGTGCAATTTTAATGGTACAAATACGTCCTTGGCTTTATTTCGGATCTTTTTAATCATTCCCAACGTGGTTACTATACCTTTTAGAAGTCATTTTGATTAAAAGTAAAACCATAATCATCTAAGTAAAAGCAGTTTGATTTTTGCGCAGTACGCAGAATTAAGTTGACTGAAAGAAGAAACAAAAAAGGTGTTTTAGCGAATGCAAAGCATTCAATTCATAGTAAAATTTACTTAGTCATTAGTCAAAACAAGACTGCTCGTATGTTAGGGCAAAACCCTGAATGATCCAATTGTCCTTTAACTGGTCTCGGATAATTTTTGGTAAATCAAACATATAAGTGAACACCTCCATTGTAGCAATGTTTCCGTTAAAAATATTGATGATACATAGAAAAAACTCCAAGATTTGTTCTTAAAATCATCCCCCAAACGCCATATAAAGTACAAAGTTGTAAATTTTACTCCTAGTAACGTAGAAACTGTGACAAGTAGCTTGTTTCATCATTGTGAAACGATATCTAAGACGGATTAAGTCTCCGCTGACGCGTTAATAGGGCGAAACATATCGAGCGTTAACTGTCATAAATTGGACATATTGGTATTATTTGAACCCCCAAATTTTTACAAATCACTGGTGAAATATGTTTTTAATTTTGATCTCAGAACAACAATACTTTTCAGATGACATTGAAGTGTTCCTTCAAAAATGGCTAGTTAGAGGTTCAAAGTCGTAACAATCAGAATAGTGAAACAATTCAAAAATTTTATTTAAAGCTCTGAAAATGGTCTGGTTAAAAAAACACATCAAGCACAAATAATCCTTCATTTTTTTCAGATGTCGAATCAAAAAAATATAATCAATTTGAGTAAAATTTTGTGTTTGACAATCTTCAGGGTGACGCAAATTGGCAAATAGTTACGGCCTAATACGACGCAATCACGCCTCACTTAAATCAGTGTTGGCCAGTTATACTCTTTTGAACTAATATTTGAGCCTTAATTCCGGTCGGGTTTTTAAAAAGTTCAAATTCTAAAAAAAACAAAGAGTAGGGGTCTGCTAGCGCTCTGAATTTTGAAAAAAAAGTGACGGAATATTTGTGCTCGAGTTGATTTTTTTAACCAGAAAATTTTCGATAGTTCAACTAGCAATTTTTGACGGCACTTTTTATTGATGTCTTGATCTCATTTTTCAAAAAATGATTACCGGGGAACATTTTTTGAAAGGTTAGGGCAGTTTTAAGATCGCCAATTTGGGATAAATAACGCGCGATGTAGTTCTCACTAATAACGCGTAGGCCGAGATTTAATCCGTCTAAAGCGGATTTTTAAATTGTCCTACATTGAACTGAGGTCTGGTAATTTTCTTGTTAATACTTTGCTAACTACAAATTATATCAACTTATACTTTTCAAAGCGTTTGAGGGATGATTTAAAAAAAACACTATAAAATGGATTTTTTTTTATATTTTCTCTTGCGTAAGCAAGGGTATTGCAATTGGGTACTTGGCTCTTTTCCCATAAATCACTTGGAGCACAGAATGGTCAAACGTATAGGAATGGTAATTTTCAGACATGCTCAATTTCTTGAAAACTCAAATAAACTACCTTCATTTACATAGCAAATTGGTGAAGTGCATTTCCGGTGTTAGTTCGTTTTCAAATAATTTTCTTTAAAAAAATTGATTTTTTTTGGGATTCGTGGTTTTCGGCCTATTTTCGGTCAATTCATTTCAGTTTTTATTATTAGTGTGTTTTACTTGGTACTCTTTTTTTCGGTTTTCTGTTAAACGTGGATGATTTCATAATAACTTTGAAATTTTTTTATGTTATTAAAAATTTGGCAGTTAACTAAGTCTGATTTTTATTAATTTTTATTCTAATATAGTGTTTTTTGCTTTGCGATGAAACAGTCTCAGCTCATACTTTTTGGCGTAATGAAATTATATTGCGTTTTTTTGAGGGCAAAAATTCTTGTTTGACAAAATCAGGTATTATTACACTTGCGAGAGTAAGTGTCTTGTAATCGGGAACAACACTTTTTCCACAAAAAACTTTTCTTACTTTGAATTTTTCATCTTGCCTTTTTGAACCTTTACATCCTTCAGGTTCCTTCCCACTCGGCAAGAGTTAACGCTGTTGTCTTTTCACCCTAAGGTCTGGGGTTCGTTTTTGGCCGGAGCTTGTGTTTTCAGTAAATATGCAATTGAAAAAAAAGATCTCGCTAAAAATTGTTGGGTTTCCGTTTTTCGGATAAATTTTGTCGGCTTATTAGTCACACCATAATTTTTGTTTTAGCTGTAAGCAATTTTCAATGCAAGTGCAAGTTTTTTCATTTTAGGATGAGGAAGGTGGACTTGAAGCTTTAAATTTTTGAAAATCAATTTAGTTTTTTTTTCCGGCTCAAAGGTGTTGGCTCAAAGATGGTCGGCTTAGTCGCCACATCATTGATATTTGTTTGTTGTACTGTATGGAATTTACTTTTTAGTTGAAAGTGCAGCTGTTTTTCATTCTAGTCTCAGGTGGTACTAGAATTTAAAAAAAACTTATGAAACTATATTGTTTTGCTCAAGTTGTGTCTGCTCAAAGATTGCCGGTTTTATTTCATCTTCGTAAGTTCTAGTCCATTGCTAATATAGTTTTCAAACTTCTGGCGTTTTAGCTTAGAACGAACTTCTATCGAGACATAAGAAAATTTAATTTATTTGATATAACTTTTTTCCCCAATTTTTCCATTTTTCGACTTCTGATGTTTTCTTATGCTCCGCTTCTCTGTGTAAAAATTCTCTATCGTTTTTTTAACGAACTTTACCCCATAGACCTTAAAATACAGTCGGATTTTTCAGAACGTGCACTAATACGAGCAATTTTATTATTTTTACGGTATGTGACAATTGTAAAGAAAAGTAAAGGCAAGTGTTAGGCATTATTTCGATTGCTTCTAGTGTTCCTTTTTGTGAAATCATATTTAATTATTTTAACTGTTTTTAAATTTCATTTTTCTGAAATGATATTTCATTATTTTAACTGCTTCTAAAAATCACTTTTTATAAAATTGCGTTTGCGTTCAACTTCTATTTTGAAAGCAGCTTTGATAAATATTGCAGTTTCGTTTCCTGTTTGCCCTGCGGTTTGGCAGTTTTCAGTAGGGGTAGGATGTTTTTTGTTTTTCAATAAAAGGTAAATATTACCAAAACTTTTGCAAATTATATTTACGAAGGAAATTTGAACACACTGTTGAGGATGCATTCTATTTAATTACAAAACAACTTTGTTGTCATAACGACAGTTTATGTTCTGAATTACTTCACTGCATGCAATCAATGAAAACTAAAGCTCGTTAAAATGAGACTCCTTGCAGCTGGGAGAAGGTCTAATTGTTCCACTTGCTGTTAAACCAGTCTGAAGTAGCTGTTGTTAAAAAATGATTTTTCTTTCATTGCGTGAAACCTTCTTCTTCAAGCGCCGGTCTCAGGTACAAATTGATAATATTTGCACCCAATCAGGCTATACTGGGATGAACTAGTGAAAAAAGGAAAATTGTCTGGAGAAAAAAAAACCAGCGAGCAAAAACTTTCCGTCACTTTCTAAGAAAAGTAATCTTTCATTAACGTTTATGTTATGACACCAAATTAAGGCGATCTGTTAAAGATTATTATCCGAGTTTTGATAAAAATGACGGAGTATTTATGATTGGGTGTTTTTATTCTCCAGACCATATTCGACCTTTTAACTAGAAATTTTTGATCAAAACTTTTAAAAATATCTGCAAGATATTGAGGTCTTGAGTTCAATCAAATTCCAAAAGATTTTTCAACAGTGATCATTTTCGATTAAAAAATATGACAAATCGAAAAATTCCAATTCGGTTAATTTGGGATAATACATTTTTTGGTAATTCTTACGTTAGTAAACGCGAACAACCTCATTTTGTGCAAGCTATAGCGTAACGGAAGAAAAAGTCCAAATTAAGTCCGAAATTTTCCGACGGTGCAATACACGTCGGGTCACTCATTGAGTGGGACAATATTTAAATAATCGTTTTTGATTTTGCAACAAAACTTTTAAGCATAGCAAAAGTATCAAAAAAATATATATCAACAAATCCTGGTCATTAAAATTTGTATTCCTAAAAGGGGACAAGAAAAAGCGAATATGATCAAGACACTGTTGATCAAGTATGATCAAAAACAGCTATATATTGAATGGAGATACTCTGTGACGCAAAACGAGGCACCTGTAGATATGTGATCAAATCTCGAGATCAAGTGTCGAGATATGAACAAATTTCGAGGTTCAATATAAGTTGATGCTTATCCGGTATGAAACACATGTCAAAAAGACGCACATTTGTAAAAAATTTTGTGCGAAAAGGTTGTTTTATTATGTATTTTGTTTGCTTACAGATTAAAAAAAGCAGAGAAACGTATTGCATAATAGCGTTTTTTGTAGTAGATAAGCAACAGTTAAACTTTTTATCGAGAAATTTTGTGATACCAATGCAGATTTGAGATGTTGAACCTATTAAAAAAAAGATGAAATTATCAAAATTTTGTCTTTTTTCTACTGTATTGCAATTGAAATTTAGCGTTGGGCATGGAGATAAGAGTCAGCGCAAGAAATTGAGATGAGCAGTTGGGTTGATATCGAAAAATCTAGAATTTACTTGGCTGCATAAGAGCGATAATAGACTCACAAGTTCCGGTTCCGTTTTGTCGCGAAGACATATTATATTGGATATCAACGATGACATGATGTACGTCCTTAACTTCTAAAATCGAGCAGAATACATTATTTTGATGCCAAAAATCAATTGTTGACAGGTTATTTGTGTAAAAATCAGTTTTACTCTTTATTTTGATTTTTATTCTTTAATTTTACTTTATTGTTTAGCTTGAAGGTTAAGTTTGTAGACTATTGAAATAACTGCTTGTTCAGGTATAATTTGCCAAATTTATGTAAAAGGTTTTAACAACACAGCTGCATTCATTAGTAACAAAAAGTTTTGTGAAACCCAACAAAGTATTCAATTTTTTTTTCAAAAAAAAAAATTTTGATGCAAAAATTTCATGGTCAAAATTAGATAAGCGAATGAAACGTTTGAGTTAGTTTAATTTTATCTAGTCCTACCTGGTAAAATTTCCCTGTACCTTATCGAGTGCACTGCAATTTTTCTTCGGAAGATAGCAGTGAAGTCCACGGCATTAAAACTCACAGTTTCAACTTCGAAGGGCGTTGGTATTTAGAATATCAAAAAAGTGAATTTGAGATCAAGAGATTCACCACTGTCTGCGAAAGGTTCAATCAAATGTTAATCCTTTACCATTATAATACTCAAAGGTAAGCCGATAATTGAAAAAAGCCACGGAGATATAATAATTGTGCAATTTTAATGGTGAATTTGTCGTACATACTTTTAATCGGGTTTTCTTGATATAGCATCAGCTTAGGTAACTAGAGTGATCGTTTCAGCCTTAGTTGGCAAATTCGATTGGATCTTTGTGTATATTAGAAAACAACGGTTGATGCTAGCTATTAATTTTTTTCGAGACTGTTGTGTCATTAGAGATTATTTTTTCTAAATTGAACTCTTGATTGTTTTTCTTTATTAATTTTCAAAAAAAAGTTTAATAAAAGCATATGACAGATTTTATGTTGGCATGTTTTTCATACAAAACTGCTCATATCAGGGCGAAACACTTAAAATGTCGACTGCCTTTTAAGGTCTGCTGAGCAGTGTTGGCTTTAAAATTATTGATGATTTAAGAAAAAAAACTTTCGCGAATTTCTCTTAAAATTATACCCATAGCGTATATTAAGTACAAAGTGGTAAACTGTGGTCCTAGTAGCATAGAAAATATGAAAAGTAGCCTGTTTCAACAAATTGAAACAATTTTTGAGACGGATTAAAACACCGCTGACGCGTTAACAGAGCAAAAAAATATATCTCGCCTTAATTGTCCTCAATTGGCCAAAATGATAATCTTTAAACCCCATAACTGTACTAAAAATGATCACGGGTTTTTTTTATTTTGAGCTCAAGACAACAATTTTTTTGGCTGGTGTAGAAAAAAAAACCGTCAAAAATTGTTTACTGGAAAGTAGCTTTTTGTCTTGAGAAAAAAAGTTCACGTCGAGAATAAATTTTCCGTCACTTTCATCTAATGTCAGAACAACATGACTTCTTGTATCAGGAGAAAAGCCTTGGATAGTCTTACTGTCATTTATATTTTCATTCAGCTCATTTTGCTCAATCAGTTTAGAGAAAAAGACTGCGCGCATTAGGGTGAATCCCTGAATGTTCCGACTGCCTTTTACGGTCTATGGATTAGTGTTAGCTTTACAAAAATTGATAAAAGTTTCAAAAAAAGAACACATTTCTAAAATTAATTTGATTTCTTTTCAAAAAATATTACCTCACACGTTGCCTAAAGCTACAAAATAAGGTAAAGTATAAAATAGTTTGTCTCATGGACGTTTGGAACGATTTCTATGACAGATTCATTGATTAAATCTCCACTGAGGCCTTAGTAACACGGAAGTTATGCCTTGTTAATTGTCTCAAATTGGCCAAATTAGCAAAATTTTTGCCCTTATAACTTAACAAAAAATGATTACAGGAAAAATATTTTTTTTTGAGCTCAGAGCGATACTTTCTGAATTATATAGAAAAAAATCCTGTCAAAAGTTTTTTGTAACTGTTATCAAACGGATACTTTGGATGTTCCGATTGTATTTAAAATTGCTTCAAAGTTTGATTGGGACAAAGCAAATATGAAAACGTCAAGGTAGCAAAAAGTTTCATTTTTGCTTTTGAAGTTTAGTCCCATAGATAAAAACGTGTGAAGAGTTTGTCTTATAGCTGAGGACCTGAAAAACAGGATAACTTAGAGCACATGAATTTTGGTTAGTCAAATAGTCGATAGTTTTGGTTAGTTTAATTAATATTTAGTTAAAGAGTCGATTCTTCTCTGGTTAAAATTAATCCGTCACTTCGTCTTAAATTTGGAGCATGAACTATTGAAAGAAAGTGAGCCAATAGCATTTTCGTGATGACAACTGATACCTCGCAATGAGAGTAATTCACATATCAGCAACATCCAAAATCGCAGTTTCATTCCACCAAGGTTTGCCTTTTTACTGTCACTTTTTTTCACCTTTATCTTAAAAGCGCGAGTTTCTCATTCAATGTTTATGAATCATTTTACAAGTGAAATTTAAAAAAAAAACTTATGACTCATGCCAGATTTCTATAATATGAAAAATCATTGTTTATTTTGAGCAAATTAGTGAGCGATGAATTGATGTAAAAGGTTAAGGATGGTATTAATTCTTCCTGAAAAGTATAACTTCTTCACTTTTTTATAATTAAAAAGAATTGTTATTGTCATTAACTGTTGACGCCAGTTCCTCGGCAATTAAAAAGCTGAAAATAAACTATGACCTTTTGGGTTAAAGGCTCCATATAAATTTTTGTTCTATTTGGTTTGTGGATATTAAAAATAACTAGGACGAGTAATTGCAACTGGTCAAAATATGCCATTAGACTTTGCCACAGCTTTTGGGCTGTAATTCTTGTATTATATCTGTAGACAAGTAATTGAAAAAGAAAACATCTTCTAACTTTTTTTTACAGACAACGTATGAGCACTTCAGGTGAGTTACAGGAAGGTTGCCGCTTAATTTCTATGCCTAAATATGATAAAAAACGAAAGTTTTTTTAAAAACTATTCTTGCCTTTTATCAAGTTTTAGGCGAGGGGTTACCAGGTTCAGTTTTTATGTATGCTCAACTATCGGATTATTGCTTTATTGAGGTAGATAATCGGTTTTACGTACCACATGGGAATTTTTGCGCTGACATTATTCAAAGAGTAGTTCGCATTTAATTTGGGTAAATTATGTTTGATCATTATATTGTAAGACTGCCCATTTAGCTACAAAAGGGACTGAACGTTTTTGGAAACTTTTCGGAGATTAAAAATATAAAGACAACACGAAACAGAATGCGGATCCTCCCACTTTCTCTGAGTTAATTTCCTACTATACCAGTAAAATGATGTGCTTATTAATCAATTTAAGGAAGCAATTGCTGCCCTAGGTCAAAACAATTTTCAATTTGAGGCTCCCGCGGGACGAGCCCAGGTGGGCGTGTTGTTTGCTTTAAAATTTGGGTCCATAATCCTTCCCTCAGGTATAGTTGTACTGAATTGGGGAATTTAAACAGCCTTTAGGCATGCAAGGAATTCTGCAAAGTTTTAACCAATTAGTATTCGGTAAAAGACTTCTAGTTCAGGCTATTTTATGTTTGCTGAGCCGACGGGGACTTATGTTGCGACCATTGCGACTAAAAATGAGTATGTTGCTACCATTGCGACTCAAAATAGGTATGTTTCAATTTTGCGCGACCGAAGAATTTTTATGCGGTTTTGCGCGACCCAAAAAAGTTATGTTACGACACTGCGCGACCCAAAAAAGATATGTTGCGACACTGCAAGACCCAAAAAAGATAAGTTGCGACACTGCAAGACCCATCAAGGTTTGCGATTTATATTTTGACCGACTCGACCAAAAAATGGTTTGTTTCGACCGTCTCGATTGGGTTCGATATGTTTCGACAGACTCGAAACAAGATGTCTATGTTTCGACTACACTCGAACACTCGGTAAGACGAATTAAGTTCTAAATTAGTTTGGGGTTGTGATATCATCATACACAATCACAGATTACATCTTTCCGACTGTTAAACCGTTGCATTGAATTTTTACTTGAAAGCATAAATTCTCCAAGGGTGGTCAAAAACTAATGCAGCCCTCAGCATCAATTACCCGTAAGTAAAAAAGGCTGTTTTTCTAAATAGAAATATTATAAAGATTACGTAGCCATTTTTGTGTATTTTCTGTAGAGAAATGATCTATTTCTTTCTTAGTTTAGATATAAACAATTCTTGGAAAGAATTAACCAGAAATCAGTTCACTGCTCAACCGCAATGAGATAAACATGCTTCGAGTATACACAATAGCCGTTGCAATACAATGCAAGTTAACCCTTGTTATAACAAATGTTGCTCTGCATTAGGTTGCTAAAACTATCATACATTATTAGGTCATGGTAGAAATAGCTTAGATTTAGCTAACTTCTGTTCAAAAATAAGATCAGAAATAGAGTATTTTGAGAAAATTCCTGCTTTATTTAAGCATTTTGTTAACGAATTTCTGACCAGAAAAATAGATTAGATATAAAGTGTTTTAGGTCAGAAATAAATAATTTCTCGGTACGGGTAGCGCTTGGTGTAATCAAATAATTATAATAGCAGAAACCCAAAATCAATAATTTAAATTACTATACCAAAGCCAAGTTAGAAAAAAAGAAATTGTTAATTTGTTAATGCGTTTAAAAAACAAGAATTTCATCGAACCTTATGCGTAATGCTGCATAATTGGAGGTAACACTTAAGGGAAAGAATACGTACGGTCTGGTCTGTGTAAGCATTTTAAGTTTTTAGCAATTCATTTCTGTTCAAAAACATTAAATCTTATCGCCTTAATTTTCGTTCGAATTCACAGCGACAAACATTCAGAGTCACTCTAATGAGGCAGCTTTTTACGTGAACGACTATGTCCTTCATGTGAGCAAACAGTCCATTCGCCTATAAAATTAAACAATTTTATTATCCAAACGCCCCCGAGCCGAATAAAACAGTGCCAAAATAAAAACAGACCCAAAACTGAAAATGTGTTCAACAATGCCAAAAATTGAGGATATTTGAAATTTTGAGTTCTGTTTGCAAATTGCTGGCAATTTGTTTGACTACTGTTTTGTTTTGGAGCGAAACCAAGAAAAAGGCTGGTAACTTGCGCTTGGGGTATTTTGTTTGTTTAACAAGCGGCATCACCTAAAATAGCCTTTTTCGTTTTTTAATTTGCATCGATTTGAAATTATTTTTTTGTTGTCAGTAATTGGCATCATTAAAGTTCAAAGTCATTTTCAGCACAGTTAAAAGTTTTCTTATTAGGAACTGTTGTGTTTCGGCATTTTTGTACTGCCCGAACCAAACAATTGAAATTGAATAAGATTCAATGAACTTAAGAAGACCAAAGAAAAATCACGCTATTTTTGAAAACTTGCAACTTGTACTCGGGTGTTTTATGTTTTTTATTTTTTTTTGTTTTCAAATCAAAATCAAGTAGCAAAAATAATTATGGGATTGGGTTGATTGATATATCATAATAAATCCTTTTTAGTCGTAATTCGAAGGACACTAAAATAATGTTACAGAAAATTGTCCCAGTTTTTTGATTTTGACTTCAAATTCGCGCAAATCATTTGAGCGAGCAGACTAACAATAGCTTTTTGTCCCCTAATTTAGGCCCTAAAAACTTAGTTTTACCTCGAAAATTGTTTTTTGGCGCCAATTGAGAAATGAAAACACGAAAATTTTAAAAAGTTTCTGCAAAAAAATTTGGAAAAATGTTTTGATTGTTTTTAATATTTTTGTGTCTTCTTAATTATTTTTCGACAAAAAAGTTGCCCAGTTTGCCTATTCTATTATGACTGTCGAATATTCTAATTTTGCAGTTTTTTGTTCAGATCCTTCTATCACACCAAGCAGAAAAAAAACGAAACTAATTTGAATTTTCGTTTTGTGGATTGATGCTTCAATACTAACACATAGTATCCTTGGATTAAGAGATATAGTTTAATACCTACAAAAAGCAACCTTTAAAATTACTTTTTCTTTTTGCTTATCATGTTATTTATATTTTTTCACGATAGTTTATCCCGCACTGACAAACATGAGATTCAACTCAATTTAAATTGATTTTTATACAGACAATATAATGTAGTGAAAGTGATTTACGAAAGCCCATTTAAATACTTAAATCCATTTAAATTTGAATTCTAAGTCTTCAAGAACGTCTGGACAAATGCTCAAAAAGAAGTGAATCGACGAAAAAAAAATTTTCACCTACAAACCTTCAATAGAACTTATATTTTCAAGAAAAACCAAATTAGTTTCTGAGTTT
>NW_026971643.1:0-12224 GCF_963678635.1 Symsagittifera roscoffensis | reverse complement strand
TCCCAATTTTCTCTCTTTATAAAAAAATTTAGTTGAGTTGAATTTGATAAATTTGAAAGATTAGCTTGAATTACATTTTTTTCTGGATTAACAAATTTGTATTGATTAGTTCGTTTTAAATATGTAACTGTTGTATAGTTTTGTCGAACTATTGAAGATGACATTGCTGCTTGAGTTAATGGATATTCATGATTTATTAATTTAGAGTTAAAAATATCATTTCCATTTAACCAATTTAAAAATTTAGTAGGATTCTGATAATCAAGTAAATCAAACAATATATTAAATTGAAAGTCTTTTAAAAATGATAATTGGCGAATTGGAAATGATTGAATATACGGTAATTGGTTTGAATTAGTTGTCTGATTTAATAACCAAACATGCCATTCTTGTGAATCCAAATAGGGTACGACAAATTCATAAGAATATGAACCTGACGACTCTACTGACTCTTTTTCAGCAGTTAATTCTTGTCGTTTCAATAATTGTTTATTAAATTTATTGAGTTGAATATCCTCCAAATTGAAATTGTTTAATTTCATTTTTGAAGGTTTATCAGTTATTTCCAATAAAGTATTCCCAAAAAACTTATATTGTGTACTTTGTCGTGGATCTAGTTCATGCAAAATTGATTGCAAATTATTACGAACCTTGAACCAATTAGTTGATTTAAATATGGACGCTTGAATCTGATCCGTTAATGTAACTACTGGACCAGAATACTGAATAGTGGAATCATTTCCTTCAAATTTCCCAACATAATATTTTAAGTTTAATCGAATAGGATCAGGTTTAAAATTGGAATATTCAATTGGATAGGCAAAATGTGAACCTAAATATATTTTCAGTTTATCGGAAACATTAAAATCATGAAAAAATTGTAAAAATGGAAAATATAGTGAATAGTTATTTTGACGAGTGATTGAAATTAAATCTTTCATTTGTAAATCTGGATAATTGAATCCAGACATTAAACGATTAATCCAAATAGATGGATTTAAGGGTTTTTCAATATTTGAGTCAAAAGGTTTTGGAACTATTTGATTCTCGATCAAACTTAAAATTTGATGTGCGGAAATTCCAGTATATTTGTCATATAAAATGGAATTATTGAAGCTGAATCCGTTTGAATTACTTACAAATAAATTTTTGGGTAAAATATATCCCTTACTATAAAATAAATTTTGAAGTTGGGTATTTAATAATGCGAATTTATTTTGAAAATGAATTTGTGCTTGAAATAATTCTGAATTTTGAAGTTTCTGTGTATTTTCACTATTATTTTCTTTTAATTTTGTAATCGTTTTTATACCAATAAACTGAGAAGTTACATTTAATGGAGATGATTCTAATCGAAAAAAGGATGATAAATGGTTTTTGGGTTGAACTTTATTAATTAATATGGGATTATTTGTTAATTTAAATAAAGTGTTTTGTTGTGAAGAATACTGAATATTAGATAATTTTTGTGGAAATTCATCTAATTGATAATCATTTTTTTGAGATTTCTTAATATTTAGTATTTGGCGAGCAAAAGATTTTGGTAAATCTTGTAAGTAACAAAAATAGAAAGGTGAAGTTATATTATCACGGGCAACAAATAATAATGGTTGTTTGTTTTGTGTTTTTTCATAAATAGATCCAGCTAAATAATTTTTTTTATATGAAATCCAATTTTTAAAAAATTCAAATGTAATAAAATCACCCCAATAATCAATTTGTTTAATAGCTTGACGATAAAATTCTTGATCATATAATGCAATTTTTTCAAATTGTTGTGTTGTTCGATGATCTTCAAATTGAAGTGATTTCTCTGAACTAGGTAAATAATGAGTTTTTTGAAAAGTTTCCCAAGAAATAGTATTTGATCGTAGCAATGTTCCCGGTAAATTTTGTTCCAATAATGACAAAACTTTCTTATATTTAGAACTTTCTAAAAACTGACATGAAAATGTAATTGGAACTACTAATGCTAAAAATAAAATCCATTTATTATTCGTAAATTCCAGAATATATTGTCGAAATGAGGTTTCAATAATCGAACAAACTATTTGAAATTTAAGAAAAAAGATTTGGATTTTTTTTAAATGTAATTTTTTTTTGAAATCAAGCATTTTTCTATAAACAATGAAATTGTGAAATCTGGATTTGATCAACATACACATTTTTATTACGTTATCTTTGATTTTGTAGTAAATCAGATTCGCAATAATAGAAATTGCGAATCTGAAGAATAACTATCAAATATCCAAAAATTGAATTATAATTTTTAGTAAACTAGATAACAAATGAGTTTAAAATTCCTACAGTAAAAACTAAAAGGAACCATAGACCAACACCTGAAAAAATTGTTCCTTTATTTTCTGTCCAACCATTTGGTGAAGCAAATGTTACTGGTACGCCAATAACTAAAAGGAATGATGTTGCAACTAAAGCAAAAAGGCTTAATTGAAAAACTAAAAGCATAACAAAAATCTCCGATGTTAAGAATAAATGAAAGAATAAGTATTATTCATAGTAAAAAACGAAATTTTTTTTTATTTATCTTTTATTATATTACCATAGTTTTATTTTCATTTTATAAAAATTTGAGCATTTTTAAAAGGAGGGTTATAATATAAATGGGTTCGTAGCTCAGTGGTAGAGCACTCGACTTTTAATCGACTGGTCATGGGTTCAAATCCCATCGGACCCATTTTTCATCTTACAAATATAAATATAGTTACCGTAGAAACCAAAGATAATACTATTAGAAATATAAAATACTTGTGGGGTAGGTTCTTTTATCTGATTTTTTATTAAAAAAAGAAATTTAAGAAATAAATGGATGAAGTTGTAATTAATACATTTGAATTTTAATTCCATTAAAGTAGAAATAATTGCACTCTTTTGGACTGTGTAAGGATATTTTTGAAACTGACTATAATTATAGATAATTAGGTGATTTTTTGAATTATCAGTACAATAAGAGCTCGTATTGAATGTTTTTAATGTTAATTTCTTTAAAAAATTAGATTCATATGAAATATTTTGAATACAACGTAACAAAGCAATATCAACGTTAGGATTCAAATAAAATCTAAGATAAGGTAATAACTCAAGTCGAATACGATTTCGACGATAATTTAAATTAAAATTTGTTTGGTCAGTCCAAACTGGTAAATTTAATACACTATAAATTTGATAAATTTCAAATCTATTAAAAGTAAACAAAGGTCGATAAATCAGTGACCAAAACGAATTGGAGATCCATTCATTTGTTAGTAAATCTGAAAAAGAACCGATTTTTCTTTTTTTTTCACTAAAACAAAGCAATTTAGTGAAAAAGTTGATTTTTTCCTTTTTTAAAGTAGTTAATCCTAATGAACCAGTTCCACGACAAATATTTAAGATAAAACTTTCAATTTGGTCTGTATTTGTATGTCCAACAATAGTATATTCAAAAGAACTAAAACACGATAAACGTGTTAAAACACTATATCGCCAATTACGGGAAATATTTTCATTTTTTAATTCCAAAACCGGTGTAATAATAATGAAGTTCATTTTCTGAGCAAAATTCACTCTACTTAACTGAAGTATTAACTGAAGAGAAGCTACCTGCCATAGATGGTTACAATAAATATTGATTAAATTATAATTATATTGTTTTTGCAAAATGAAAAACATTAGAAATAAAACTGTGGAATCTTGACCTCCAGAATTTGTTAATAGTAAAGTTTTATTGGGAGATATAAAAAAATCCGTTCTAAAGTGATTAGAAAAATAAATAAATATGAAGTTCAAAATATATTATACGAATAACAATTACTATATAATAGTAGAAAAATGCCAGGAACCAGACTTGAACTGGTGACACGAGGATTTTCAGTCCACTGCTCTACCAACTGAGCTATCCCGGCACATATATATAATATATTATATATGATTTAACTTTTTGTCAAGTTTTTAGTTTTTATGCGTAAAAAAAAAATGGTTTCCTCGAATTTAGGCATTATCTTTTCATTTTTTATAGTTTTGTTTCCTAGTTATTTTCTGCTATCTCCATCATATTGGAAAGCATTTTTACAAAATCCTCAAGTTTATACGTTATCATTAATTTGTTTTCTTTTACCTATTCCAATTTTACTTCAAAACCCTAAAACGAATAATCCTTTTTTTTGTTTACCTTTTACTTGTAGTTTCTTACTAGCTAGTTTTAGTACTACCTTGAATCAATTTTTAATCCATTATTTATTATTTATTGGGTTAATAGCAACTTTTTTTGGCTTATTAAGAACAAAAAAACCATTTATTTTTTTAGAAATTCAATTGTATTTAACCACTTTTTTTATAGATTTTTTTGAAGTAAAAAAATTTTGGCGGACTGTAACTATTATAGTGTGTTATAATTTTATTCCATTTACATTTTTAATTTCAATGATTTTTCAGGGGTAATAATTGCATTAGTAATAATAAAACCGAGTTTATTTGATTGAGGTTTTTTGAATATTGAGTATACTTATTTTAAAAAGTTAACTCAAAAAATTTACAATATCGTTATTTAATATCTGCTATGGCAAAAAAAGGAATGATTGAACGCGAGAAAAAGCGTCAAAAATTAGTTTTAAAATATTCAGAAAAAAGACAAATTTTAAAAAATCAAATCAAAGAAAGTGAATTTTTAGAGCAAAAAGTGCAATTATCACGTAAATTACAGCAATTGCCTCGTAATAGTTCACCAACACGTTTACATAATCGATGCTTTATTACTGGTCGTCCAAAAGGTTTTTTTAGAGATTTTGGATTATCGCGTCACTGTTTACGAGAAATGGTACACCAAGGTTTACTTCCGGGTGTTCAAAAAGCAAGTTGGTAAAAATCAACTATTTTTAACTTGAACTTAAATGTTGTTCAAGTTAAAAATAGTTGATTTTTTAAACCAGAAAATGTAAAATTATATTTAATATATGTAACAAAAAAAGACGCGGAGTAGAGCAGTTTGGTAGCTCGTCGGGCTCATAATCCGAAGGTCGAGGGTTCAAATCCTTCCTCCGCTAAAAAAAACTTGACAGTAACATTTCTCAGATATATAATTACATTATATTTAAAAACAAAGCCCCCATCGTCTAGAGGCCTAGGACATCTCCCTTTCACGGAGGAAACAGGGATTCGAATTCCCTTGGGGGTATTAACACAAATTAATAGAGTCTTAGTAGAATTTATTTTATATTTATTTACAAAATTTAATATGACTCGAGTAAAAAGAGGTTTTGTTGCAAGAAAAAGACGTAAAAAAGTATTAAAATTAGCTGAAGGATTTCGTGGAGCTTCATCAGTACTATTCCGTACAGCTAAACAGCAAACTATGAAAGCTTTACGTTATTCGTATCGTGATCGAAAACAACGTAAACGTCAATTTCGTAGTTTATGGATTACTCGAATTAATGCGCAAACAAGAACAAGTGGTCTAACTTACAGTACTTTTATGGCATCTTTACGAGATAATAATATTATTTTAAATCGAAAAATGTTATCTCAATTAGCTATTAAAGATAGTAATGCTTTTAATACTCTAACAAATTTCAAATAGATTCTTTTTCTATATTTTAACCTATCAAGGTTCGCCTGATAGGTTAAAATATAATAATTATTGCTCTTTATGAATAAATGGTAATAAACCTACCATACGAGCATTCTTAATTGCTTTAGTAATATAACGTTGTTGCTTTGCTGAAAGTCCACTAACTCGTCTAGGTAAAATTTTACCTTCAGATGTAATAAATTTTCTTAATAAAAGAACGTTTTTGTAATCAATTGTTCCATGAACAGATGGCGTTTTACCATTTGATTGAATAACGGTAATGTTTGATAAATTTTTACGCATAAAATAAATATTTGTTTGGTAGTATTTTAAGTACTAGTATATATAATAAGACTCTATTCGTCAATAATTGATAAGAAAACCGTATTAATTAAACACGCCCTGTAGGACTTGAACCCACGACATCAGGTTTTGGAAACCTACGTTCTACCAACTGAACTAAGGGCGTTTACTTATGATATCGGGATGACAGGATTCGAACCTGCGACCTCCTGTTCCCAAAACAGGAGCGCTACCAAACTGCGCTACATCCCGAAATATCTATTAAAAGAATAACGGTAAACCTATGTAATTGCAACTATAATCATTTTTATCGTTAGATAAGTTCTCATGGTAGTATATTATTTATGGAGAGCTATTTAATATTTTTTTGAATATTAAATAATGCCTCCACTTTTAACCAATCATTTAAGAAAGTAATTGGTTAAAATGAACAATTAATAAAACTAATAAAGGTAATATGAAAAATTTTACAACTTATTTATCAACAGCTCCAGTTGTTGGAACAATTTGGTTTATTTTTACTGCAGGATTAATTATTGAAATTAACCGCTTTTTCCCAGATCCATTAATTTTTTCATTCTAAAATTTAAATTTACCAATTTGGTGCTTCAAAATTTACAATAAAATTTTGAAGCACCAAATTCAAAAAAAAAATACCAAACACTAAGCAAAATCCTATAAATTAAAATTAGTTAGTTTAATTACAATAAAATTAAATTATATGCCTACAATCCAACAACTTGTAAACTCAGCAAGAAAAAGAATTTTAAAAAAAACTAAATCACCAGCATTACGCTCATGTCCTCAACGTCGAGGCGTATGTACTCGCGTATACACAACAACACCTAAAAAACCAAATTCAGCACTTCGAAAAGTTGCTCGTGTTCGATTAACATCAGGATTTGAAGTAACTGCTTATATCCCAGGTGTTGGACATAATCTTCAAGAACATTCAGTAGTATTAGTTCGTGGAGGTCGAGTAAAAGACTTACCTGGTGTTCGTTACCATATTGTTCGTGGTACACTTGATACAGCTGGCGTAAAAGATCGTAAAAATTCACGTTCAAAATATGGTGGTAAAAAACCAAAAGAATAATATTGAAATTTAAAAAATATAAGGAGAAAAATTTATGTCACGAAGACGTGTTGCAAAAAAACGATCAATTTCACCTGATCCAGTATATAATAGTCGTCTTGTTCATATGATTACAAATCGATTAATGAAAAATGGGAAAAAAGCATTAGCTTTCCGTTTAATCTATAAAGCATTACAACAAATCGGTGAAGTTACTGAACAAGATCCAATTAAAGTAATTGAACAAGCCGTACGTAACGCTACACCATTAGTTGAAGTAAAATCTCGACGTATTGGTGGGTCAACATATCAAGTTCCATTAGAAGTAAATTTAGAACGTGGAACTGCATTAGCTATTCGATGGTTATTAGCCTCATGTAGAGGTAGATCAGGGCCAGATATGGTAACAAATTTAACAAATGAATTTTTAGATGCGTCGAAAAATATGGGTAATGCCATTAAAAAACGTGATGAAGTTCATAAAATGGCAGAAGCAAATAAAGCTTTTGCGAAATATCGTTTTTAGTTATTTGATATATTATTAATAAATAAAATCTTCTTTATTTATGGAGATTTTTAAGAAATATTCATTAGTAATTAATAATAAAGGAAACTTTCTATTTATGGCACGTCAAAAATTCGAGCGAAAAAAACCACATGTAAATATTGGAACAATTGGTCACGTTGATCATGGTAAAACAACGTTAACAGCAGCTATTACAATGGCATTAGCTGCATTAAATGGTGAAGGTGGTAAAAACTATGAAGATATTGATTCTGCACCTGAAGAAAAAGCACGTGGTATTACGATTAATACAGCACACGTAGAATATGAAACAGAAACACGTCATTATGCACATGTAGATTGTCCAGGTCACGCAGATTACGTAAAAAATATGATTACTGGTGCGGCACAAATGGATGGTGCGATCTTAGTTGTTTCAGGAGCTGATGGTCCTATGCCACAGACAAATGAACATATTCTATTAGCAAAACAAGTAGGAGTTCCAAACATTGTTGTTTTTCTAAATAAAGAAGATCAAGTTGATGATCCTGAATTATTAGAATTAGTTGAACTAGAAATTCGTGAGACATTAGATCAATACGAATTCCCAGGTGATGAAATTCCAGTTGTTGCTGGATCCGCTTTATTAGCACTAGAAGCATTAGTTCAAACTCCTACATTAAAACCAGGTGATAATGAGTGGGTTGACAAAATTTATAACTTAATGTCACAAGTGGATGAATACATTCCAACACCAGAACGTGCTGTAGATAAACCATTCTTAATGGCAGTAGAAGACGTTTTTTCTATTACAGGACGTGGTACAGTAGCTACTGGACGAGTAGAACGTGGAACAATTAAAATCGGTGATACTATTGAAATTGTAGGTTTAAAAGACACAAAAACAACAACAGTTACAGGATTAGAAATGTTCCAAAAAACATTAACGGAAAGTTTTGCTGGAGAAAATGTAGGTGTTCTTCTTCGTGGTGTTCAAAAAGCAGAAATTGAACGTGGTATGGTTCTAGCACAACCTGGAAATATTACACCACATACGAAATTTGAATCTGAAATCTATGTTTTAACTAAAGAAGAAGGTGGTCGTCATACTCCATTCTTCCCTGGTTACCGTCCACAATTCTATATGCGTACAACAGATGTTACTGGGAAAATTGAAGCATTCACATCTGATGATGGTAAAGAAGCGCAAATGGTTATGCCTGGTGACCGAATTAAAATGTCGGTTGAATTAATTCAACCAATTGCAATTGAAAATCAAATGCGATTCGCTATTCGTGAAGGTGGCCGAACTGTAGGTGCTGGATCTGTAACAGCTATTATTGAATAAATTATTCGAAAAAAATTGTATTGTGGTCATTTTAATCATTAAAATGACCACAATACGAAATTGATTGTATTTACAAACAAATTTATGAAAACCAAACATCTTATCCAACAAATTGAAAATTATCAAATAAAACAAAATTTACCTGAAATTGAAGTAGGGGATATTGCCAAAATCGGTATTATTATTCAGGAAGGAAATAAACAACGAGTTCAACCATTTGAAGGGACTGTTATTGCAAAAGTGAATACTGGTATTAATACTGCTGTAACAATTCGTCGTATTTTTCAAGGAATTTCAATTGAACGAATTTTCTTACTTCATTCACCAGTAGTTCAAAATATTGAAATTATCCGAAATTCAAAGGTTCGTCGTGCAAAACTTTTTTATTTACGTAACCGTGTTGGTAAAAATGCTCGTCTTGTACAACGTTTTGCAAAAACACGCGATTAATTTTGCAATTAAACATCAATTATTGCTTTTTCTCATTTAATTCATTATTGGGTCTCATTTTTGAGTCATATGAATTAAATGAGAGATAATTCTTATTAATATTGTTTTTCTTTTTTTTTTATGAATCAAACATTTGAGTTTTCAGAGAATAATTCAGACTTGATTCGTCGTTATCCTGTTGTTGGATCACGACGTTTAAGTAATTTATTTTGGGCTAGTACGCTCGGAATTGGAGGATTCTATTTTTTATTAACAGGTTTATCTTCGTATTTTGGATCGGCATTACTGCCATTTTTACATTTTGAAAATATTATCTTTTTTCCACAAGGAATTGTAATGTGTTTCTATGGTTCATTAGGAATTTTTTTAAGTTTATATCTATGGCTTACCATCCTATGGCAAGTTGGTGGTGGATTTAATGAATTTAATAAAAAAAAGGGAACTTTTCGAGTATTTAGATGGGGATTTCCTGGAAAAAATAGACGAATTGATTTTTCTTACGCATTAGATGATATTGAAGCTGTTAGGATTGATATTGTTGATGGGTTAAATCCAAAACGAACTATTTATATTCGCTTAAAAGAAAAACGCGAAATCCCATTAACTCGAGTTGGTCAACCTATTGCATTAGAAGATCTTGAAAGAGAAGCTTCAGATTTAGCGATGTTTTTAAAAGTTTCTTTAGATGAATATGATTCGATTTTTACAAGATAAATTGATTTCAATACAATAAAAATATTCATTTTTTACATAAAATATATTATAAAAAATCATAGCAAATCTATGATTTTTTTAATCTACTAATAATTTTGATTATGAAAAAAAATTCCTATCAAGCAAAATCAGTCGAAAAAATGGGGTTTGTTCCTCGTTCAATTCTAAGAACATTAGGAAGATTTCGCTTACAATTATGGCCTGGTATTGAAAATCTAGTTATTCAAGAATTTAAAATATCGCGATATCAATTTTTAGTATCTTTTAAATCTTTATTTTTTTTATTTTTCTTTCCGCTATTTTTTCAATTTTTAAGTAAACAATTTTTATTTAAACCAGCTGTTGAGTACGTTTGGAATACTCAACAATCAACAATTTTTTTAAATATTTCACAAGAAAAACGAGCTTTTCAACAAATTGAAAATTTTGAAGAAAAGTTATATTTTGAATCATTAATTATGCCGCCGATCCAAAATCCTCAAGTATCAGGGATCTCGAAAAATCAAAATGAAACAAAAACCTATTTTGAAGAAAAACTTTATGAAAAATATTCAGAGCTTGCATCGGAATATAATGAAGAAAGTATTGACGCTTTAGCAAATATTTTTACTGATTCATTTACTTTTATTGGTTTTCTATTCGTGGCGAATTCGATGCGTCCTCAATTAATCATTTTAAAATCTTTTATTACTGAATTACTTTATAGTTTTGGCGATACAACAAAATCCTTTCTTTTATTATTTATAACCGATTTATTTGTTGGATTTCACTCACCTCATGGTTGGGAAGTTTTTTTAGAAGCGGTTATGGATCATTTTGGTTTTGCCGAAAATGAAGATTTTGTTTTTTTATTTGTTGCAACATTTCCAGTATTAATTGATACAGTTGTAAAATATTGGATTTTTAGGTATTTAAACAAATTATCACCTTCCACTGTTGCTACTTATCATAGTATGATTGAATAAATTGGCAATAATTTCCTTTACCTGTTCGGTTTTTAATTAAACTTTTAATTAAAAACTTAAACTATATAGTTTTACACTGTATGCTTTAAGCTAAGTTTAATCCAATGCAAAATTTATAAAAAGAAATATTTATAAATTTGTAAATTCTATTTAAATAATTTTTATTAGCTAAATAGAATAAAATAAAAATATTCAAAAAAAACATATTTAATGTTTACCAGATTTTTATTAAAACCCAACCAAATTTCATTTCATTTTATGAATGAAACCATTGGGTATTTTTTTTTATTATATAGACTATGATTATTGACAATGTCAAATCTTTTGTTTTAACTGAAAAAGCTGTAAGGTTTCTTGAAAATAATAACCAATACACTTTTGATGTAGATCCTAGGTTAACAAAACCTCAAATTCGTCAATTTATTGAGAAAGTTTTTGATGTGAAAGTACTTGCCGTTAATACACATCGTCCACCTCGTAAAAAACGACGTTTAGGATCATCACAAGGTTATAAAACACAATATAAACGAGCTATTGTTACATTAAGAAAAGAAGATTCAATTACAGTTTTAGCTCAAAACTAATTTTTATAAGGAATTGTATATTATGGGAATTCGCTTTTATCATGTTTCCTCACCAGGGACAAGAAATAGATCAGTACTTAATTTTGAAGAGATTTCAAATTCTAAACCCGAAAAGTCTTTAACAAGATGGGTTAAACGCGCACAAGGTCGAAATAACAGAGGTGTTATTACATGTCGCCACCGTGGTGGAGGACATAAACGTTGTTATCGTCAAATTGATTTTCATCGTAAAAAGGTAAATATTCCTGCAAAAGTATATAGTATTGAATATGATCCGAATAGAAATGCACAGATCGCATTATTACATTACCAAGATGGTGAAAAACGTTATATTCTTCATCCTAAAGGTTTAGAAATCGGTCAAACAGTTATCTCATCTGAAGATGCACCAATTTTCATTGGTAATAGTCTTCCACTTCGTAATATGCCTTTAGGGACAGAAATTCATAATGTTGAATTTCAACCAGGTTCAGGTGGCCAACTGGCACGTTCAGCTGGTACAGTTATTCAATTAGTTGCTAAAGAAGGTCGTTTTGTTACATTACGTTTACCGTCTGGTGAAGTCCGTTTAATTCCTAACAAATGTTGGGGAACTGTTGGACAAGTTGGTAACATCGATGCTAAAAACTTAGTAATTGGTAAAGCTGGTAGAAACCGTTGGTTAGGTCGCAGACCCGAAGTTCGTGGTTCCGTAATGAACCCAGTAGATCACCCACA